>NW_010182717.1:0-6479 GCF_000695765.1 Mesitornis unicolor
GGGGGCGAAGTTGGTTAAAAAGTCACGACCCCACCCCACGTGTGGTCGCGTCCCGGGGCCCGGTGCAGCCCTCGCTTTCAGCCGGGGAAGACTACGAGTAAGCCCGCCACCCCCGGAAGACCGGGGGTAGTTGCACAGCACCACACGAACCCTTCCCAAAAGCGTGATCGGGAAACGCGACGGCGCGGTTTCCAGGCTGGCAGAGCACCGCACCTCGGGAGTCCCGGCAGCATCAACTGCGACGCTCACCGGACCGGAGACCGGGAACAGGGATAAAGCAACCGGCCCGGAGGAGAGAGGCTCGAGCAGGCAGCGGACAGACCAGATACCGTTATCTGCTGGCCTGCACATCAGTGAAAGAAGTGCTTCCCCTAAACGACACGAATTGTTAAAGGATTCTTGTAAAACCTTAAGGAATAAAGTTGATTAACTGCAGAGAAAGAGCAGGAAAAGTGACAGAAATTGCTCATCAAACCCTTCAGTTCTGCTTCAGTGAGTGCAAGAGTTTCAGGGGCACCCTTAGAGGAAAATGCAAACTCAAAATAATTTCATCCCACTACTACAGATAAAATGCTGCATTTAGGAAAGACACCGCAGGAGAAAATGGAAGTGTTTAGAGTATTATGATTTAAAAACCATAAATCATACTCAGCAGATCTGCTGAAATATCCTCAGAGCTTTGTGTAGTTTGAGAAACATACTTAAATAGCATAATAGCCAAGACACAGTAACTAGTATTTTTTCAAATGTTTCCTCAAGCTTTCTGAACTCCCTAACACATTGTAACCAGCTTGCCTTATTTTCATTCGTTTTAAACTAAGTTAAATATCCTCAACTTCTAATGAGGAATTTAATCCTCATCTTTTAATCCTAGCAGGATAAATTGCCAGGACTATTACATTAAATTTGCTTTTCAGGCCCCAACACTCCCCTTGGTTTTGGCAGAATTAAGTTTGTCCTGCTTTTCCCGAAAACAAAAGCACTACTGCACAGGCAGAAAAGAGAGGAATACTTTATCTGACAATTTTCTATTACTTATTATTGGGAAGGATCCTGCACTTGCAGTCAAAGATAAAAGTTTTTAATGCAGGTTGCACAATTCCTCCTCAAACCCCCGTTGCCATTTATCTGGGCTTACCTAGGTATAAAATCTGAGATTGGGGAACACCTTTTCCCTGTGGAGCACTTGCAGACGTGTGCAGGGATACTTACCAGCAGAAAAGTTCTACATTCAGACAGCTATTGAAAAGGCAAAACCAGGTGTGTATAACTGTGAAAATAACTACTACGCTGCTACGCTTTGTATGCAAATATTCTGCTCGGTTTTACTGATGGAGCCGGTTGCAGGAGCACTTCAGTCTCTCAGCTACTGTTAGGACCCCTGGAGGGGTGAAACCTTCGAGAAGTGAAGCGAAGAGCTGTATAACGAAGGCCTTGCTCTTCATTTCGTGCCTGCACTTTAACATTTCAAAAATCGACATTTTGGAGGCACTTCCTCCCTTCCTTCCTTCTTCCACCCCTTCCCTGGTTTCGTGACCGTCGAAGCGCGGCACCCCGTTAGCGCGGTGCTCGGCGGCCTGCGCCCCGCCGCAGTAGCGTGCAAGGCCCTGAGGAGGGAGCCCGTCCGACACCGCTCCTCCCGACCGCTCGCTAACCTCCGCCCCGCCGGCCCCCCCCGGCCGTTACCCCGCGGCCGGTTCCCGCCAAGGGAGGTGGAAAGCGGCCCGCGGCGGGTGGGGGGGGCCGTTGGGCGGTGGCGCTGTGAGGAGGCGCCGCTAGGCCGAGGCGAAGGCCGCTGGGGCACCGCGGGCGGCAGGAGGCAGCATGGAGCTGCCGTTCCTCAGCGCCTGCGAACCCTGTGGGTAAACTGACGGTCAAGCCGCGTCGGAGCTCCTTACACAGCCGTCTGGGGGCTCAGCTAGGCGTGTTCCGCAGGAGTTTCCTCAGAAAATAATTTTGAAAGTGTTAGGAACTAACGGTTTGCCTACAGGACGGAGTGACAAGAAGCCAGACCCTTTTCCATGAAGTCCTAAAAGAGCTACACTGTGCAAGCACTGGCCATGTTCTGGAGGGAGATCCAGTCTCTCCCACAAGGAATGTCTCATCTCACAGAGAACTGACGACTGTAAGTAGGCTCATTTTTAGTAGTTTCGCCACCTCCTGGAACTGCAGACAAAAGTAAGGATAAATGTATGTTACTTTCAGGAACTGTATACTTGAGAAAGACTCAAAATCTTTGCACAAAATAAATTACAATATGATATACAGAGAAAGACAGTGCCACAGCACTTCAAAGACCAGATCTTTTACACAGAATGCGTGTATTGAAGACACTGTTCACATCTTAGTGTTCAAGCAACAGTGATGAACATTCCAAAGAACAACCTACACAGGAGTACTCTTCTCACAGCTTTCTGTCTGTAAAAACTTTGCCTGAAAATAGCAGATTTGCACCTTAGGAATACAGAGTTGTCTCAACAACAAAAATGCCCTTCTGAGTCGGACCAGCAGTCCATCCAGCCCCATATTTGGTATCCAGCTGTGGCACCGCCATCACCAACACCGTTTTCCCAGAGTAAGACCCATGCCTTGTGTTTCCAGTTTGCTGGTCCCTGCTATTTCCCCAAATGCAGGAAACTTAAATGCATAATTTGAGGTAGTACTATTCCTCTGTATAAAACAAGTATAACAGCAAAGGAGATACTATTTAGAGAGACCTGCTTACTTCCTCTTGTCCATCGTACACTCTCAGCATCTACAGTTGCTATAATAGGGATACTACGTGTCTGGTTAGTACCTGCATGGCACACATCTGTCTATTGCCTTTAGAATCCATTTATAGAGCTGTTGTCCGTTTATTTGTCTAATTCCTTTTTGAACCTGCTGACACTGTATATTTTCTAGTCTACTTAGGCAGCAGATTCCAGAGGCCCAGTATCCACTGTGTCAAGAACCCTGCATTCAGCTTAAACAGGGCCTTCTTGATTTGTAAAATTCCATTATATGCTGCTCAGCCTTGTCTTCTCACAATTAGAATCCAAAGCCTTCTAGTCCCTACCTTATAAGACTGCTGATCTCTCTCCTTGAATCATTTCAGTCATCTTTCTTGATACCTTCTTCAAATTTGGTGTGTCCTTGCAGACCAGAACTGCACCCTGTACTCAGGATAGAAGTCCATCGAGGTTTCCCACAGAACTGCCTTCTGTCAGTTACCTGAGAGAAATCAAAACCACTTAACTGAATCTCAAAGTAGCTTTTGTTTCCTTTTATAAATGGCTTGGGCAAAATTATGGCAAAACAAAAAAGTAAGAATTGAAAAAGTTTAAGAAATAGAAGGACGCATTTTTTCCTCTTTTTCTTTCACCACTCAGATCTAAATTCCCTTTCTTAATGTAGCAGGTTTGTGAAAAGGACACTTTTTTTTCCAGCACAGGTGTAACTACCTTTCCCTTCCATTTGTTTCTCTCGTGACTCTTAAACAATTATTTCTTGAAAAATATTTCACTAGAAGAAAAATTCAACTGAAATACATGTCATTTATATACTGAGCCCTTCACACTGAAAGGGTTTCTGCCATGGAGGAGAGACAGTTAATGCTTATATACAGCTTCGATTTGCAGATGTAGTGATTTGTCTGAAAGAAAGAAAAAAATAATTTATTAGTGTTGGCTCTTCAACCAAATGGCTGACATTATTATGAACATGAGTTAACTTGGCAACTAATTTTAGTATCTCATATGTCTCTTCAGTAATTTGCAAGGAAGCCACATGGAAACAGTGACTTAAGATGACTGGAATTTTTAGACTCTTACTGTCTCTGTGAGTGCTGTTTCCAGCACTGTCTCCTCATAAACAAAAATCAAACAGCTGAATAAGACAATGATGCTCAGAAGCTATTAGCTTTAATACATGTGCAATATTAATTCTAAAGTTTAATAAACACTGCTTTAATCTTAGTGCTAACGAGTCTGACTCTACCAAAAATACCTATCTGCGTCTGTCTTGTGGTTGTTTTCTAATAAAAAGACAAGAGTCATTAAGTGCTATATGGTATTTCACCATAAAAAATTACTTAAGATGATATTATGTTACTTTTCAGGGTGAGGACTGCAGGAAACCTTTCACTCCACCTACTCCTCTGCTCTGTACTATTACTCTGTAATAGTTAACAGCTACTGTGGGACACTAGTAAAATTAAATGACCTACTAAGTAAGTCTTTCTATTAAAATAAAAACTATTACCCCCTCCCAAAATGTGCCATCTCAAGATAGGTGTAGATTTATCTTTCTGACCTCTCTTCTTCACATAGGATCCTAAAGAGGTCAATGCCTTTTGGAATGTATGGGAAGAGAGTAATAAAATGCTTCATGTTAACGGAAGCCACAAGAGTGAAAAACAACATTTAGATTGCTCATCTTCTGAAACAGAACCTGTCTCTTTACTGCAGTCAGGAAGCGGTGGTGCTTTATTTCACTATCAACCAGTGCATCTTTTATGCTTTAGCTAAACAAATCCAACCATCCTGCTGTCTGATAGAAGTAAGTTAGAGAGCATTAATACACAAACCTTTAAGGCTTCTAATACCAGTTTGTTGTTGTTTGTTTGTTGTTTTGTGCTTTGTTTTTGGTTGGGTGGGGGTGGCTTGGTGGTTTTTTTTAATTCTAGTGTGGTTTAACAGCTGTTTTGTTGCTAAATGTCATGGAATCTTCTTACTGACCACTCCAGCTATTTGCACTGTGTATGCCTACAACTTAACACTAATACAACCTATGGCAGCCAGCATGTATTGTAAAAAGCCACAATAGCCAGGAAAAAAACCAGCTGTTCTTCACTTAGTGCCTTCCTGACAGGTATGATAGTAGAGAATGAGTATTTTGGGAGTCTGTACCAGCAGTCTTTCTTTCCCTGGTGATTAGATGAGTTTGCCAGTGAATTAAATTAGTTTCTCCACTGAGTTACCTTTAATTGATATAAATGCTTTCCATCCGTAATTGAGATATAGGATAGGGGATGGAAAAGCAAGAGCACATAACCTAAATATTCTTAAGTAATGCTGTTAGTATGACAAAATGGGGAAAACATTTAAGAAATTTTTACTGTAAGTTGTATCTGAAAATTGAGCATCTCCGTTGTTAAACTTCACGTATTCAAATAAAAGTAATATCAGGTAACAACTGCATAGTTAAAAGGAACAAGTAACCTAAAAAACAGTGAAGATGTCAACATTGCCATAACTAAGCATGTTGCACTAAACTTCTATAATATTTAATCTGTTTTCCTCTCACTTAAGCATTGATTAGTGTATTAAGCATTAAATACTTTAACATATTCTGCTGTGTAGAATGCTGGTTATTTTTTTAGTTGCCCTATCTGATGCTCTTTTTCTTCTACTCACACTTTTTCCTTTTACTATTCCACTGTCTGTCCTCTACTTAGCTACTTATTTTAATGTCCTTTTGAACATAAGTGTCCTGAAGGCCTTCTATTCCGATTCAGCCATTTTTATGTAAATTTGAGCTGCTATTTAGATATTCTTGCAGATTAAGCAGTGACTGGACCTTCACCTTGAGTGTCTCTTCCCAGAAATTCCCATACTCTATTTTGAAACATAAGTTGTTCAGAATCCTGTTTTCTTGATCTGCTTTCCCCTAATATTTCACAGCCTAGTAGCTCAGCTTTGCTGTAAGCCAGCAGGCACTGTATTTTTTCAAGCACTCTGCCTTAAAACAAAAATTAAATCTTACAGTTCTTTTCATAGAATCACAGAATCATAGAATATGTTGGGTTGTCAGGGACCTCCAAAGATCATCTGGTGCAACCCCCCTGCAGTGAGCAGGGACAATGTTACCAGATTAGGTTGCTCAGAGCCCCATCAAGCCTGACCTTGAGTATCTCCAGGGGCAATAACAAGGAGAGATTTAAATCTAGATATTATCCTTGAATATTTTACCTATTATATTGCTGCAGACCACTCCTCTGCCTCCAGTCCCACATGAACCTTGAGGAAAACTCTATGTATGCTGTGTGAAAGCAGGTTTCTCTTTCCAGCCTATTCACCTGGATCTTAGGACAACTTTTACAGTGTATCTATGTCACTAGTTAGGTACCTCATCAGATACTTCACACATGAGTTCTCTCCCTGAGCTGCATTATGTTGTTTTAGTTCTGTTTTGCTATTCTGCTTGAGACCTAACTCACAGAACAGGTGCTTTACAGTAAAAAAAAAAAAATCATGCCGATTTCAGCCAAAAAATATTAAATCAAAGATTTTAAGAACCTTCAAAATAAACTAATAAGGTGTTCCTTTTCTGTTCTCCCCATTATTTTTAACTTCAAAAGGGTTCTGGAAGGGAATCAAATAACAATTTAAATGGCTACATACTTATATCTTCTATAATTTAAAAAATTATAATAATGGTAGTAATTAGATAATAAAATATATAGGAAATATATCTTATATAATAAGAATATATAACTT
>NW_010182718.1:0-732 GCF_000695765.1 Mesitornis unicolor
CCAGCCCCGCGGGCCCCGCCTGGCCCTGGCCCGCACCGACGGCGCTGTCGAGGTCTACAACTTTAACGCCAACTACTTCCAGGAGAAGGTGAGAGGGCCGGGCAGGACCGACCCGTACCGGGTCGTACGCGTCTGGGCCAGGCCGGACTGTAGCGGGTCTTGCTGAGCTGTACTGGGTTGTACAGGGTCATACCGAGCCGTAATCGGCCGTACCGAGCCATACAGGACTATACCGGGCCGTATTGGGTTGCATGGGGCTGTACTGGGCAATACAGGGTTCTACCGAGCTCTGCTGGGTTGTTCGGGGCTGTTCTGGGCTATATAGCGCTGTAACGGGCCATACAGGGCTGTACCAAGCTGTACTGGGTTTTACGGGGCCGCACTGGGCTATACAGAGCTGTACTGAGTTGTATGGGGTTGTACCGGGCTGTACTGGGTTGTACGGGGCCCTACTGAGCCAGGGCTGTACTGAGCTGTACTGGGTTGTATGGGGCTATACAGGGCTCTACTGAGCCATACCAGATTGTGTGGGGTTGTACAGAGCTGCACCGGGCTATACCAAGCCATACAGGGCTGTGTTAAGCCATACCGGGCTGTACGGGGCTGTATGGAGCCATACTGAGCTGTACTGGGTTGTACAGTGCCCTACTGAACTATATAGGACTGTACTGAGCTGTATTGGGTTGTACAGTACTGTCCTGGGCTATACAGGGCTGTACTGAGCTGTACTGG
>NW_010182719.1:0-1278 GCF_000695765.1 Mesitornis unicolor
CTATTCTAACTATGCTTTATGGGCTTTCTGGACTCAAGAACTGTTTCAGGGAGAAGCAGTTCACATACTTCTTTTTTCTGCTTTTTGTATTTTCAGTTACTTATTTATTTTCATATAATTAACATAATTTACTAGCTTAAGGTCCATTTCTTTCTGAAAAAGGAAATTATTTGCCCAAATATAAATTCTGAAGCCAAATATACAGTTCTTCAAGGTACTTCTCTAGGACTAGTGCAAGAGAATTTGCTTTACTGGGTTGTATAGACAGCTGTGGCAACATTTGTGATGATACATGAGCTCTTGGAAGTTTGAAGGTAACTGTTTATGGCAGGATTATTCCACGTGAATAAACATTTACATGATAATAGGAAAGGACGTGCTAAGCTATTCACAAGAGGCTTACAATCTTGAAATGATCTATTTTATGTTTCCAGGAGAAATGAGAATGCTATATAATGTAAAAGAAGTTGCATTGAAATATTGCAGAACTTACTGGCTGTTATTTTGTAAGCATTCTGAATGTGCTCACAAACAGTTACCTCTAGTATCCTGACAAAGAGTAACTCGTGTGCTTTTAGACACAGACACAATTTTTTATGCAGTTCTTTTTGAATTTCTGTGAATTCTGTAAAACTCAAAATGTAATGCAGTATAGAATTTCTAATTTACCAAGGAAATGGGAGATCCTAAGCTAAATCAAAGTGCAAATGGCAGTTACAGCAGCCTTCATTTTTATGGTAATTGTTTGTTTATTAGATAAAATAAAAGTGGCAAGCAAAAGCAGTATATTGTATTACAAAGCTTTCTGTTTCTGCTCCAGAAGCAGCAGACTGCTTTACCTTGTCCTGCTGTCTGACTTCCATTTGCTTGGTGTGCTGTATCTCCATGGAACGGCTGTGTCCAGGTGTTGTTAAACTCCTTATTACTGTAACAACCAACTGGAGTAAGGTTTTCTTGTTTTGTATAAAGAGTTGATCTCTGGGTTTATTGTGCACTCTTCTTTGCAGTGAGGGAGATACATTTTCACTTCAGAGATGTATTAAACATCAGAACTTTTCAGGTTTCTGTATGGTAAAGTTTTGGTCCTGTATTTTCAGGATTGTCGGTCTACCACAGATTTATGAGAAGTAAACTACTGTGTAGTGAGGTTAGGTTCGTGCAGAAGGCTGTAGTCCTGAAATTACTTCATCTGCAGGGACAGTAGGCATTAATTGACCCCATTGGCCATGTGCTACCTATTCTATATATGTATTAATGCAAATGTCTGCATTATTTCAG
>NW_010182720.1:0-716 GCF_000695765.1 Mesitornis unicolor
TTGGTTGCTGTTGGTCATAGTTGGTCAGTGTTGCTTTGTGTTGGTCTTTGCTGCCCTGGTTGGTCATAGTCAGTGGTGGTTGCTGTTGGTCTTTGTAGCTCTGAATTCTAAGTTGTGAAGTTCAAAACCAAGTGTTGCTGCCTAAAGGTAAAACTTGCTGTTTGGCAGCTATAAATTGGAAGCTTATCTTCTGTTACATTTCCTGATGATGAAATTTGAAAATGCAGCTAAAAACCAACTTGCTCCCTGGGAGTAATTAATGATTTCATTAATGTAAACATCAACATTGAAATTGAGAAATTAAGTACTCCCAGGGAGCAACAGAAGGTCTACTGCTGCACCAGACTTATTGTTTTACAATTTTACCCTATACATCACCACCAATACTGCTGCAATACTACAAAGCTACCACAAGAGGGCTACAACCACTACACCATTGCAACCCCAATGGAACCTCCACTACACCACCAATACCCCCACAGGGGGCCATACCACAGCAGTACCAACAGGAGCCACCAGAGGGCAGGGTTGGACAAACAGGCCTAGCAGACACCTTGGGGTCAGGGTCATCAGTGCTATGGGCTTACAGTGCTCTTGGGTGGGGTTAGGGTTAGGGTACAGGCACGGGTTAGGGTCGTTAGGGTCGTTAGAGTCGGGGTTAGGGTTATGGGTTAGGGTTAGGGTCGGGTTAGGGTTAGGGTTAGGGGTTAGGGGTT
>NW_010182721.1:0-2602 GCF_000695765.1 Mesitornis unicolor
AACTCCCCAATTTATAGTGAGAGTGACATTTGTTAGATAAATTACACTTTTGCTGGTCCGCTTGGATCAGACCCGGATCGTCTCTCCTGGGTCACCTGTCCCAGAGCATCCCCGGCTTTCATTTCCTCCCCTATCCTCTTGTGCAGAGAGAAGGGAAAAAAAAATCTCCAAAAGAAACTATGAACACATCTTTAGGCAGAGACTAGAAAACAAACCTGGAGAATGTATAAACACCAGCATGTTATCAATATTATTTCCAGCACAAATTCAAAACAAAGTCTCACCAGCTACTATGAGGGAAAGAAAAAAGAAACTGCCCTGGCAAAACCAGGATACTAATTTTGAAATATGGAAAAACAGAAACTTATGTTATAAACAGATCACACAAGTGCTTTATGAAATGCCCTTTGGAAAAATCTTTATATTCAAATTTATATTCAAAGTAGATACTAGTGTAACCTGATAGATTGCATTATATAAGAAATATTCTTATACATGTATATTGACTAACTTTAGCTAGGAAGAAGCTGCATAACAGGATTTTAGTTTATCTGAGGCCCACTTGGCTGACTCTGCCTTGTGAGATGAAGGCATAGATAAGAAGTTAATGAATCACCCTACTCAGACCAACTTGAGGAGTCAGGCTTTGTGAAAACAAAAGCACAGGAACCTGAAAATCCTGTTATCCTTATGCAGCTTCTTCCTAGCTAAAGTTAGTCAATATACATACATAAGAGTATAAGAATATTTCTTATATTATCCCGTTACACAACTATTAAACAAAGGAAATATACAGGAGCATAGGTATGATTTCTTACCATTTAAATTTTGCAGACTTTTGAAAGACAGAGTTTAAAAATTATTTATTAATGAGTAGTAAGTAATTAAGGGACATTTTGAAGAATTTAGAAACTTAATTAAAATCAAAGGGGAAATCTATAAGCAGTATGAGTTTCTGCTGTCTGCAGTCAAGTTATAAGAAGCAATATGAAGGTATACTGGGCTTGAGCCTGTTGGCTGGCACAGACCTGTCTGTGCTCTCACTACTTGTTTATCAAAGAAATTCATTTGAGAACAACTTGCAGATGCTGACAAGGCAAGGTGCTGAATAGGATTTTCATTGGTAAGCTTAAAAATTGTTGCATATACAACTAATCTGACCGCCTCCTTCTCGGTTAGCACAGATCTTTTCTGGATGGGGTTTATCTATTATATAGTACTGCCTATCATATTTGATGCAGTGAGGCTGAGTCAGATATTTTGTCCAGCTGAGGCTAGAGCTAAGCAAGGTTGACTTGAGAGCTCACCCTGAGATTTCTTTCATATAACTTGACACCAACTCTTCTCAATAGGGAGCTTGATAATGTGCAGAGAAAAAGGCCCTGCTCAGCTCATCTTTGGCTAGTGCAGAGGTCTTATGGATTTCCCTAAAGTAAAGGCAAGGGACAGCCAGCTGAAGAAAAGAATGATGGAAAGGAGGCTCAGAGTTAGTTTCTGCAAAGGTGTGGTGGTCAAACCCTGCATTTATTTTTTAAAAATCTTATAGTAAATCAAAAGAATAATTAAAAACACATGTGCAATTTCACTTGGAATTCTGAGTGCTTAGAAGTATCCTGTCAGGGATTTTAAGCTTAGCTGGTGTGGATGCTTAGCCTTGGCCAACAGTCAAACTCTCACCCAACTGCTTGCTAACTCTCCCCTCAGCGGGACATGGGGAGAAAATAGGAAAGACAAGAATGAGAAATCTTGTGGGTCAGGATAAAGACAGGGACAGTGCTTACCAACTACTGTCGCAGGCAAAACAGGCTTGACTTGTGGAAGATTAACCTAATTTATTGCCAATTAAAATAATTACTGATTCATGTAGTGGGAAGCAAAAAGACAAACACTAAACCAGCACCTTTCCTCCCCCTTTCCTGTGCTCAGCTTCCCTCCAAATTGGTCTACCTACCCCCAGAGTGGTGCAGGGAAGATGGGGAATGAGGGTTTACAATCAGTCCATAACAGCTTCTCTCCGCCTCTCCTTCTTCCTCACACTTCCTCTGCTCTAGCGGCTCCTTCATGGGCTGCAGTCCTGTCAGGAAAATCTGCTGCAGAATGGGCTATTCACAGGTGGCAGTTCTTTGGGGAATATTCATCTGCTCTGGTGTGTTCCTCTCCATGGGTGTCACGGAGAAAGAGTATGAGAGATGTACTTCACTTGTAAGAGAGAAGCAACAATATACTTTATTGATATAAAACAGTGAGTTAACAAAGTTCAATGGTAAATGCAACAGTGATTTAACAAGAAGGGATGATAAAATACATTTAATTATTTACTGCATAGAGGACAAGGTCTGACAAAGGGGGAGACCCTCCTGTGGAGTCATGAGGTTCAGAAAGGACCACCTTGCTTTCTAAACTCCCTTTCAAAGGGGAGTCTTGGTGCATCTGGATCCAGTCCTAGTCCCAGACTTGGTCAATAGTTTATGTCTAAAGTATTATACATGCATAATCAATCCTTTATTAGACTTAGCTAAGATTTCAAAGTTTCAGCACGCTTATTTCCAATTCACTTACCAAGTATCTGACATTGTTACCGAAATATCGGATCAATAACTTT
>NW_010182722.1:0-30779 GCF_000695765.1 Mesitornis unicolor
GTTGGTTCTCCCGCCCGCCGTCTGTCCCGGCTGGGGAGGGTGACAGCCTTCCTCCCCGCGATGAATTATTTTGTGCTGCCGAAGCGGTGGCCAGCTCTCTTCAGCCCAGGGGCTCTGCTCTGACCTCTTCATTAGGGAAGGGCAGTGAAACATAAGGCTAGAGATCCTTGGGAGAAGTGCCTTCCAAAATTCTCTGCTCCTGTGTGCTGGTGTACGTCTACCTGCATATGCTGTGTAGCAACATGGGTAAAAAAAAAAATTCTACTGGACAAAAACCACCTGCTGATGTGAACTTCAAAGTTTTATTGCTTGTTTTATGGGGGAGAAAATTCAGTATTTTTCCAACATGTTGCCTCCTTGGTGAAAGTTGCTTGGAATGGTTATGCTAGCTCTGTCACAGGAACTGCTGGAAGAACTTCAGAAGCCCTCAGCCCCTATGAGGAACCCTCCAGCAACCCTCACTCCTTGTCTCTCAGACCATGAGGGTCTGGTGGTTGCAGCAGAAAAGTCACAAACTTGGCAGTTTTTGGGTTTGTTCATGGGTCTACGATGACCTCCAAAAAAATATAATTGTGCTGCTTGTGTTGAATTAGCTCACACAATTTGAATGTGCCAGGGGCTGCAGGTGCAGTAGAGAGGGCCACTGGCTCCCCAGCCACCTCACCACCATGCAAGTTAAAGAGCTGATATTTTGGTTCACGTTGACCTCATATCACCCATTGGACCAGAGGGCAGTTCAGGCATTTCAGGACCCCGGGTCTTCCATACTTTTTCACTTCTCTCAGATATTTCTTCGTACATTTGTACGAAGTGGAGGGGTCAGTAGGGGAGGAAATTAAGTCAAATCTGGCAGCTTTATACCCTCTGAGATGTTATTTGTTCGCAGATGTGAAATACCTTGCTCAGAACCTCTGAGTACCTTAATACCATTTTGCTTGAAATGTGAGGAGTGGCCTTACACTGACCACCAGTCAGTTTAGTACCCAGTTTATCATCCAGATTAGTAATGATGTTGAGTGAATCACCTACTAGCAAGGAGAAATATGTACTTTTTTCTATTTGAAGCTCCTTCAACTTGAACTAAGTGTTGCAAACATATGAGACTGGGTTCAACAAAATTTTATTTTTTTAAAGTAAGAATAATTTCTTCTACTCTGTCATGAATGGAGATTTATTCTGCATTCAAGAGGAAATTTAAAAAAATAGAAGCAAAAAGACTCATCACACTAAGCCTTGGTTTCTGCTGATGCCTTTATACAGTGGCCGATACTCCCACGAGCAGCGGTTTTCCCATGTAGGTCCCATAGGTGAGGGGAGGAAGTGTTCCGCAGCCGCTGCAGTCAGTGGAAGGGGGTGTGGGGAAAACCATCCTCAGCTCATCTCCCGTCCTGAACCCCACCTCCCCTCATGGCTCAACCAAACTGCAAACCATGTTTTTTTTTTAAATTTCTGTTGTTATCTGATGGGTAGGTCTGCTAAAGAGAGGAATATGTTTTCCACTAGCAATATGAAGCAATTTTCATTACTCATGTCTTAAGGGTTATTTATTTACTGAGACCACATCTGATTATTTAGTTATGAAAATCTGCAGCCTTGTTTTAGATTCTTTTTCCCAATGTTTTTAAAAAATCTCCTTTTTTCCTCTGCCTCAAGCACCGCTCTTTTCTTCCTACCTTTTAAACCACTGAAAAAAGAATGAGAAAGGAAAAGAAAAAGCATTAAACTTGAAAAAGAATAAAGAAAAGGATGTAAATTAAAAGATCAACATTTTTTCAAGAAGACTTCTAGTTTTAAATAAGGGCTGTATTTCAGTTTAGAATTGCGTTGTCATCTGTAAAATAATTTTGGATATTAACAGTTGTGTACTAAAGTGTACACAGGCTTTAATTTGTACATACTTATAAATTGAAACAAATTCAGTTGTGCTGAAATTTGGCATGGAAGTTCATATTGGAGGATTTTTTTTAATTGGTCCCTTTGAATTATTATTTAGGTTTTTTTATCTTAGAGTGACATGGATCCTTTGTTGTTTATAATTTAAGAATCCAATTTAAGTATGCTTTTATATTTCTGAAATAACCAGATTAATTGTCTGGATTTGTAGGAGTTAGTAATGAGGGATATTTTAAACAGATGGAAAATTAAGCTTTACAGTGAGCAGACAATAAAGGTTTTATTATATTATCAAAAGGGTTAATGAAAAATGTATATAAGCTGTCCATGTGGTTAAAGAAGGACAGAGTGAAAGAAGGATCCTGGTTAAATGCAGTCCTGTTTGGTGACATCAAACTTTAAAGGTGTCAGAAAACTACTGTATGACGAAGGAGAGCTGTATATCAATTTCTTGAGTGTGTCACTGCTATCCAGGTGCATTAAAAGTAATTAAAATTATTAAAAATATCTAATTGGTCATTGTAAGAGTCTATCTCAAATTTTCATTTGCAACATTTGGAGTTGGTATGCATAATGTCACACGGTTTGCCCTCCGTTGGTTTGTGGAAGTTATCTCAGCCCAGCTTGAAGTCATTGGGTAGGAGGGGAAACGCTTCCAAGTGGTAAATCCTCCCACCTTAATATCCAGATAGACCAAATTGCCCTTCGGGTCGGTTTAATATTTTCCATAGCAGAAAAAGGAACCTGGACAAAGACGGCAAAATGCAGCTCCCAATCACAGACATTTACAGTTAAGATTCCTAAATCCTGCTACATTTAGGTTTCTAATAAGACCGTTGACATATATACTAGGAGTTAGGCTACCATAATGCAGATAAAGTTCTTGGTAATGAATTCTTTTCTGAACACAGCCAACTGTTTCGTTGAGGGACCTCATTCAGCTGCCTTCTCACAGAGTCCAGCAGGATCTCACATGCTGTGGAATAGCCCACTCTGGACGCGGGTCTCCTGTGTATCTTGTAGCGTCTTTGTGGACCTGCCAGATAAATCTTGGAGACTCCAGGACACATCAAATGGCATTAGATACCAATGCATGGTCAACCGAACTGCGCCCCGTGGTTCAGGGGTTATTCAGTGTGTCTGTAGACAATGAATGTGTACGTATGTCATCGTAGTGTCTTGAGCTCTCACTGAGTTCATTGTCAAACCTTTAGATAGCTAAAATCAGGAGGTAATTTTCTACCCATGTCAGAATTTGCAGACTCTATTGTATATGGGTAGATGCCCAAGGATCCACGAGGAGCAAAACTGCAGAGAGAGACAGACCAACTGGAGAAGAACATGTGCAATAGGACCTCACCTTGTAGTTGCTATGCAGTGAATTTCAGGCTTAGGAAAACTCTCAAGGGTTACAGTGTGAAGAGGCATCTCGCAGTGGTAGTAAAAGAGCCCCATTCGAATCTCTTCTAGCTAATTATTTTTAATCTTTCATTTCCCATGTTCAGTGAGAAGCATTAACAGATAATTTTCCATCCCTTGCCACACCTTCAAGGAATATTCTATTACCAGTTACTCTATTCCTGTATCTGGTATGCTGGCTAACAGAGCCTCTATTAAACATCTCCTTGCTTCTGAAATTTCTTTTACAAAAACTTTAACGTCCATTTATATTAATATGCAACTTGTTAAAAAGCCCCCTCTTCCTGCATGCTCTACCCTACCCTTCTTTTTTTTTCTCTTTCCTTTCTTCTAGTATTAACGAGGATATTTTGAGGTCATGTTTGGTTTACTTACAGTTAAAAAGAAAGGAAATGACAAAATAGCACCTTCAATATAGGATTTATCTCCATGATAGTAAAGGAGTTCTTAAATTAAAACCAGCATGCACTAGTGTATGCTGCTTCATGCATTGCTTCAAGAGTCTACATGCTAAATAAATATATATTCATGTCTTCGGCCACACACAGAATCACACACAGAATCGCTCGGTTGGAAAAGACCTCTGAGATCATCATGTCCAACCGTTCCTGTCTACCCACTAAACCATATCCTTAAGTACCTTGTCTACCCGCTCTTTAAATACATCCAGGGATGGTGACTCCACCACCTCCCTGGGCAGCCTGTTCCAGCCTCTGACAACCCTCTCAGTAAAGAACTTCCTCCTTATCTCTAACCTGAACCTCCCCTGGCACAGCTTGGTGCTGTTTCCCCTTGTTCTATCCTCCATCACCTGGGAGAAGAGACCAGCACCCACCTCTCTACAACCTCCCTTTAGGTAGTTGTAGGTGGTGATAAGGTCTCCCCTCAGCCTTCTTTTCTCCAGGCTAAACAACCCCAGTTCCCTCAGCCGCTCCTCATCAGGCTTGTTCTCCAGACCCCTCACCATCCTTGTGGCTCTTCTCTGAACACGCTCCAGAATCTCAACATCTTTCTTATAGTGAGGGGCCCAGAACTGAACACAGTACTCGAGGTGCGGCCTCACCAGTGCCAAGTACAGGGGGATAATCACAAGGGCCAGGTTCTGTAAATTCTTGCTGACTACAGTGAAGGATTTCAGGACTAAACTAGGCACAGATTTCAGTACTTCTTTGTCATTATGTTCTCAAGGTTGTCTGCTTTAATATGGGAATTATAGTATTTACAAAGTATCACAATTTAAATATGTATATAAATATGTATATTAAGGTATGGAAAAATGTATCTCATAGAAATAGAATCTAATTTACTTCTAGTTTTAAGGTCTTGGAAGAACTTGGTACTCTGTCGGTAAAATGCGAGTCAGTTTGCAAAGCCCACTGTACTCTGCTATGGTTTGAAGAGCAATCACTGTACGTAAGTATGCAACTACTTTCTGTTGTAAGTGCCTCCATATCCCTATCAGTATTCACCTTTGGGGTATTGCTTTCCTGGGTCTTAAGCATTCATAGTTTGGTATTTGGGGTTTTCTTCCAACAGTATTTATCTGTAAGAGTGAAAAAGAGTTGTTGGTTTCAATTCAATATTATTTAACAGAACTAAGTGGAAAGAAATGCTCAACAAAAAGGTAGGAGAATGTGATTTTATTTTGGAGGAAGTGCCCTACATGCAGGGCTATACTTCTTTTACAATCAATCAAATATCCTACACATCCTGTTAAGGACCCAAATAACACGTTCCTTACTGCTGGCAACTGATGAAGTCCCCATGGTTGGATGACATGACTGGTTTGTGCCATGTACTGCTCTTGGCGTGCATTCATAACCATAACGGTGTGAAGCCCTCAGTTTTTGGGCTGAAATTGTAACTGTTCATGGATGCTCTTTGCTACCAAAGAGTTTATGTGGGAAGCTTCAGTGAAATCCTTTCAGGAATTTTTAATTATAGGAGCGTACAAAACATTGTGTTTAACATGCAATTGAAACAAATCAAAACCAAAAGAAAGTAGGCTTTTTGGAGAAAACTGCTGCAAAAGCAACTGATAGTTGCTGGTTTTGACTTGGATGAATATTTTCCTTGTCTAGGGCTGTTCCTTCTGTTCCCAGTATACAGAAACATTTTGAAACCAAAGCACTAAATCGTTTATAAAAGACCGTTCTTTTTAGTCCAAGGTCTTCTCAAGTTAGTATTGAAAAGTGGTATTTTAAAAAATGTGTTACCATGTTTTAAAACTTCATGACATTAGGCAGGTTAGTTTTTAAAATGTATTAAGAGGTTGAGGTGAATCATAAAGGGAAATCTATTAAGTTATTAGTAGAGCTTATTGAGCTTAGACACTTTTTCTGATATTATTTACCTTTTTCCCTTCCTGGCCTGAGGTTTCTGGAGAGGCTGAAGGCAGCTGATTTCTAATAGCTTCTGTGTGCATAAAGGGAAACTTGAATCATAGAATCATAGAATCATGGAATACCGGGTTGGAAGGGATCACAAGGATCATCTGTTTTAAGGACCTGGTTGAACCACTGAAAGCAGATTTCAGCACTGAGAAAGCTGAAAGGTGATCTGTAAAGACTTCTAGATTTTTGTCATGTCATGAACATTTGAGGGTTTGACTCAAAAATAATAGATGGCGTCTGGCTACTACACAAAATAGTTGTAATGGCATGAACTGTTTTTCTTTTTTGTTTGGACAACCTTGTATTATAGAACATTGCCAAAAACCAGATTCAGGAAAGATGGGAACATATTTCTCTCCCATATAGTTTATTTCAGTAGGCGAGTGTCAAAGTTAAATGTTATACTAAGCTAAAATAGGTTTTTTTCCTGAAATAAATTATATACATTATGTGCATTTAAATGTCATTTAATATTTCAGTTAAAATGATAAAAAATTAGGCACTGGAAAATATTTGCTTATTGGTAATGTCTCTTTTTTTTTCTATCTGCATCTACATTTAATATCGAACATGTGGATAGTTTCCCTTTTGAAGCCATGAGTACAGTTCCTCTTCAAACATTTCCAAAATGAGTTTGCTTTCAAACCTCACACAAAGCGTATATGAGAAGGAAGGTCAAATCTGGTAGAAAATAATTAAGATGCATGTGAAAGTTGCAATTTTATGTCCAACATTTGTAGCTTGGTCCTCAAACTTTGTCACAAATTTGTGCAGCTGCAGGTACTTCAGGTTTCATTATTTAAAATAGTCTGGAGAGATTTAGTGTCCTTTTCTATTTTCAAGAAAAGAGAATGCATACTTTGAAATGCATCCTCTGCTAGCTGCTGTCAGTCTCCACCTCAAAGGGCTAAATTAATTTTATAAGCCTGAGAACATTATGATGGATACTGGTAAGCACTTTTACTGTCTTACTGTGGTACTGGCATAGTTCAAGGTAGAAATCTACAAATGCATATTTGTGTGACATTTTGTATGGGTTTATAGACATCATAGTCTCCACTAAATTTACACTAAGTCACACATCCACCACGTCTTGAGGCTAAGCTATAGCCCATGGGGAACAGAACAGACTTCTTATCATAGATCACATAAACTCCAGCAGTACTAAAAAACATTCAAGGGCACCTGCATTGGTTTACACCACATTAATATTTCATAGATATGACATAACATTAGAAGCAGGCCTGGCTGTCAACTTTTCATAAAGAAAACCTAAATTTTGCTAATTTTAGAATAATACAAATAAAAGCGACATAAAGAAATGTTAGTGATTTGTAGGACTGCATCCTTGGAGATATTTAGATTTTGACTGTACAAAATCCCAAGCAACCTGATCTATGTTGTTTCTCTGTTGAGTTCTGACAGGTGACTTCCAGAAGTTCCTTCCAATTTTGAAGTATTTTAGCATGCTACGCGTTGGAGACACTTCTTACAGTCAGTAAAATCTAAAATAATGGCAACAAATCTTATCCACTTGTGACAAAAGTGAATTCGGTTGTCTGGGGCTTTTCCATCCACCGATGCCTCACCTTCACCTCCTGTATGAAGAAAAACAACATCAGTGAGGTTTTAAAGCCCAAGGGAAACATTCATGGTCACCTGGTCTGACCGACCCCCTCCACCTGCTTCTCTCTGGTGCGCTGGGCATCCCCAGCATTATCCAGGTGTATCCAAACTTGTGTTGATGTCTTTATAGCTCCTGGTTAGAAGTGAATATGATGCTGGAGAACTGAACTCCAAGAGAGCATCTAACCTGAAATATCATTGTCTATTTCATTTATGTCTTACACAGTTGTACATCTATGTCAGTAAGGAAAAGAAAACTTCATTTTCTATAGACATTGCTCTCCCGTGACCATTCATGAGCATTTTGGGCTAAAGGAAGGGTTTCTGGTATGACCAGAATGACTGGAAGTGTGGTTGCCTGCTATGTGAAACTGAGAGACTTCACAAGTTCACTGGTGACAGGAGTCTGTTTTACTTAGAAGGACAATTTGCATGGAGGCAGCAGAGGACCTGCTGGGTCAACACAAAGCATCTCTTGCTCAGAGGGCTTCAACTCAACATTTTCATGAATACCTGAGATGTAATTTTGAAATTTTAGACAATTTTATTATCTTGCTTTATCAATATTGTTTTAGAATTCAATGTAATTTATGTTTCCCTTAAGAATATATATGATTTTTTGCAAACCTAAACTCAGCTAAATTAAAAACAGATATTCTTATTTAAAAACTTGAACTCAGAGGAATGTTTTTTTATTGAGAACATATTGCATCTTTGATGTGAAATAGGCATTGTCTTCTTTTTTTAATCTGCAGAATTTAAAGGTATTTAGAAATACCATTTACACCTTGCAAACCAGTTTGGAATCTGAGGCTGTCCAGAAGTTCACTGAGTTTTGGAAAAAAATCGTAGACAATCAGAAAGGAAGTGTGAAGGATAGGGTTAAAAGAAAGAAATACTCATCTCTAATGTTTTCTGCAGTTCGTCATGCTGGAAAAACCTAGCATGGGCAAAATAACAGCTAGGCTGAATTGACACGTGAATTGGAAAGGCTAGATTGCTGTTATGTTGTGGGTGGGCCCTTCATACTTCTGAAGTTATAATGTTTTTACTTGAAGACTAAATTGGATTTCTAGGCATGTGTGGTATACATCAATTTAAAATTATTGGAGTTCTTCATATTGTTAAGAGTGCTTCAGTTTGAAAGAGTGAGGCTTTCCTGCAAATGCCAAGTAAATTGCTCTGCAAGTCCAGAATCTTTGATCACCTCTGAATTGAAATGCTTACGAAAGATGCTGTAGTGTTCTAATAATTTTACAGCTCTCTCTGATTTGTATGCCTAGAACCCCAATCATTTCTAAATTGAAGAGCTCTCATTATTTTCAAGTTTTATGTGCAGTATAAAATGATTTAAGATTATTCTGCAGCTTTTTGGTTTTTTTTAAAAAATAAACCTTTTTTATTTTTCTTTTTTAAAGACCAGCTCTTTCCTCTGAAAGCTGGGAGACATTATGAGCTAATTCAAACATTTCACATTTAAAATGGAAATTGAACCAAATTCTCTCCAAATAGCAATGATGATGGCTGGGGGAAAAAGAAGGGGGGAAAAAATCACTGCCTCAAAAGCCAAGAAAATACAAAGTAAGAGGCTGTCAGTGATCCTTGCAGGGAAAAGTGTGAAGAACAAGAAACATATTGTCACTGTTCAGATGCGGTCAAGGTGAAGTGGGGAGACTGAATGAAAGTTACAACAATGTGACAAAAGAGAGACACAGATCCATTTAGTCTTGGAAGGAAGAGAGCAGGAGGCACAGAAGGCTAGTTCACGTGTTGCTTCTAAGCTGATTTTTGCTGTCATTTTATCATACAATTTCAGAGGGAAATGATGTATGCCCTTTTGTATCTCCTGACTTTGTCTTTCAAGAATAACAGTTTCTTTCTCACTAGTGGCCTTGTTCTTTTTTAACACATGGCAGCAGTATATTGTTTATAATTCACATAGCTTTCCAAAGAAAACTCATCACTATTGCCTGTTAAGCACTACCGCCTTCTCTTGTGTTTCTTTCCAAACACATGCACTGGATGGTCTTTGGCCCCAGTGGCTCACTGTTTAAGAATAAACAAGGGCAAAAAAGAAGTATTTTGGGGGAGGAAGCACACCAACCTGCCAGAGATCCCTATGGCTTCACTCTGCATTGCCACTACTTGCACACAAAAATCATCCTGCTTACTCTTCCCAGCTGGAAACCCACACCTGCTCCTCCTGGTCCTGCTTGGGGATCTAGAATGGGGTCCACATAGGGCCTCCCCAAAAGAAAGTGCAGAAAATTAGTCTAAAATGGAATAGAGTTACACTGACATGTGAAGGAGAAAGGGATTGAGGAACTCACTTCTTGTTGTGCAGGTATGTCAGCTGTAAGGCAGAAATTGGTGTGAAAGCAGGAGGAAGAAACAGCAGACCAGAGCAGAGGTTTTAAATGTTTCACAAGTGCGTTACTAAGGAGGTAGCCTGGAAACGTCTGGGAAAATGTGGAGATTTCCAAAATAAGTATTGAAACAGAAAACATGATATGGTCCATTATAACTTCAGCACTTTCCATCATTTAAGAGAAGCAAAATGTAGCCTTTTTGTGTAATACCTCACATTGAAACAGTAGGTCTGCATTTTTTTGTGATTTTACTTGTTAAAAGCTGTCAGGCACCTCAGGAGATTCTCTCATGAGTACAGTGGCAGTGGTTTGGGTAGTTTTACAACTCTCTGCTCCTGATGCTATTGTAAAGGGGGTTGTGAACCTTTTCTGCTACACCCATTATCTATATAACATATGTCCAGGTCTATATAGGGAAGGGCTTATGCTATCTCAGAAGGTGAGTTCATGCTTGTGCAGTGGGTTTACAGCTGGAGGGACGGAGGATGGGTTTGGAGATGTGTCTTCCAGCAGATTGGTAGAAGGATTTCACAGCGTTGTGAAGCCAATACCATCAGTTCAAACACCTTACCAATGTGGAAACTGAGTGTAGAGAGGCTGCTGTTATTTAGGACACCATGTTCTCCAATATTTCCAGTGTATCATTTGTCTTAAAAATATTTATAGACAAAACTTACAAAGCTAAAAATGTAATCTGGAAATCTGTTAAGAATAATCAGGCTCAAAAACTCCTCCTGGACTTTTTGTGGCAGGTACCTGAACCTACAGGGTGAATGATTTGCTGCTTTGCTGCTGTACCAGGAAACGTTTAGTGAGACTGGTATTTCCCTTGTTCCTCTCTATTTAAAGTTCCTAATTTTTTATTTTCTTGCAGTTTCCTTTTTTTTATCCCTACTCCTCATATATCTAGCTTTTTATCCCCTTTTTCTTAGCTTTCCCTTGAACTCATGTTCTTTTTTGTTTTTCTCTTCCCAGCCTTTCTGCTTTTCTTCTGTTTCTTTTGAATCTGTTCCATCTTTCCTGCAGAAACTCCCTAGTGCAAGTCCTCCACAAACTCTCGTTACCCTCCTTGTTGTGGGTCACTTCTAGCTGAAACCTGGAGCAGTTACTGAAGTTCCTGTAGGCACTTCTGACAAGAAAAGTTGCCAGACTGTATCTTTATCTGGTTCAAAAGCAGGGTAATTGCATTTCAGCTTTCTGATTACTTGAGATTTTGAAAGACTTTGGTGGACGATCTCTCTGTTTGATTGTCTTCTAAGCATTGCTCAAACTACAAGGTACTTAAATAATATTAATGTAATTTTCAAGTCTGCATAATCAGTGGTCTCAGTCAGCAATTGGTATTTCACTAATATCCAAACAAACATAATTTTCCTAATTATACAAAACTCAGTGAGAAATTGGGTAGTGGCCTGTTGGATATCAAATGCTTGAGAGAATAAAGACTTTTTCTTGTTAATTTGAAGATTAGTACTCCTAGTGAGTTTCAATTTACATAGTTAAAAAAAGAGTAAGATGAAAATATTTCAATAATTTTTTCTAAGGGTATGTCTTACAGCTTGGTGCTATGTAACACCAAAACTTTGATTAATATTTTGGACTAACTTTTTAAGGTAATCTTTATTGATATAATTCCAGCGTTTCCTGAATTTTGAGATATCGTGTTCCAAAAAGGTGGGTTAACAAGTAAGTTGGTCCATTTGGTGCATTAGTACATTAGGACCAATGCAAAGTGGTGCAGTAGGTCCTTCAACTGTTGCTCCTAAGAATTTTTTAAAGACAACTGAACTAGACCATGTTATTTTAGACTGGTTCCTCCAGTCTGCAGTCCTTCAGCTTCAAAAGCAAGAGACATCATTTACTATTAAACATCACTGTTGTGTTTAGTATTCAACAGATTGAAATTTGCTGTTTCCAGATATTACGCACCCATACAAAACCCGTTGTGTGTGTTACTCTTCACTGTGAAAGGAACACTTAATCCTGGTTTGCTGTCTATAATTTTTTCAGATAAATTTCTAAAGAGAGGTCTTCCTATGGGATCTATAAATCACACATTACCTTTTAGCTATGCTGTATTTTAAAGTAATGTTAACACGTTAAAAGACAGGTCTGTGTATTGTTCATAATGTGCATGACTTTTCTTGCTGTGTTATGTACAGAATAATCCATATACCACCCATACTGAAAGTGGTTATTAAATATGCTGGCTCAGTTTACTGGTAGCTCTTACAGACTTCTGTAACGAGGGACTACTTGTAACATCAAAGCATGGGGAGACATTAGCTCTTTTCCCCTATAGCCTCTGACCTGAAAGCTTTGCTTTTTATCTCTATATAAAAGGAAAATATTCTTTTCAAAGAAGCCTGGCTAGAGTGTGGATATTTTCCCCATTGTAGAATAAAAGCCTGTGAAAGTAATCTACAATTTTTCATCTTTGTTCAGAGTATTGTTTCTTTTTGGACATTATGCCTCTTCGAGAGTGAAAACTCTTGCTTTCAAGTAATAGTGGCTGGGAAGTGCTTTCTAAATCCTGAGGTACTTCTTTTTTCTGTAACCCTGTCAGTCTGAAGAAAGGTGACTGAACATTTCTATTTTTTAAAAGAAATAAAAAGATATATTTTGTAAGAGAAAGGAAATATAGTTTGAGAAATAGTTCATACTCAAAATAATGGGTAAGATCCAAACACAATTAATCATACATAGGGTTTGTAAGGGAGCCAACATCTGGCAAATCAAAACTACTTTTTATCTTGAAGATGTTTCCACTTTAAAAAAAATATAATATTGCAGGTGATCTTTCTCAAGTATATTTGGACTTTTAAATCTATGGATTGGATCATCTTTGCTTCAGGCTTCGTATAGATCAGATTTTTTGTGTAGTGTAGCTTCTCTTGTTTTAGTTCAGCTTTTTAGGATTCTTGACCTTTTGGCTTCTAGATTCTTAACTTGAGCTATCTCAAGGACTTGATCTCCAGAAACACCAAGTGCACACTGTCAGAAAGTTTGACTGATGTATGCCATATGAAATTACTTTTAAATATCTGATCCCTTGTTTCCAGGCAAACACGGGAACAGAGTGCTGACTTAACCAAATATAAGTGCAGTAAACACGAAAAGGAAGGTTGAGCACAAATGGACATATTGTAACATGTGTTGCTGGTATTCTGCCAGTTATAAAGATATGTCCAGCCTAAATTTTCAATTAACTTCTAAATAAGTTCTTAAACTTATAGTATCTGATAGAACTACAGATACTGTACATTGCCATACTTGTACAATCTGGACTCCTCGGTTTCTAATAACATCTGAAACTTCATTTTTGTCTGTATGTGTTTGCTGCAAGGACTCTTTCCTTAGATTCCTACAGAGAAACAGAAGAAGGGTCTCACTTCCTTTTCTTTGCTCGTTTATACTAAGTCTGCTTTAAAGGTGGTTTGGGATTTTTTTTAGGCCATTGCTGTGGCTAGTGTGGGGTATTATTTTTCTGCATTCCACAATTCATGGCTTCTGAGATGACATTAAACAGGATTCAGTCTATGATGCTTAACTAACAGTGGTATTAAGTCACTGAAAATTCACTGATTTCTTGGATGCTCTAGGTGGGCTTTCTTATAGGTGTGAATAGTTCCTGTGAGGTGGGTGATTTAAAATTTAGCTTGGGCTTAACTGCTTTTCCACACACAAAAATAGCTTAGCTGGAGGAAAAGTGGCACAGTCCAATCCTGATATAATGGCATAATTAAAAAGAAAATAAAGTTACTCAATTTTCTCTGTAAGATTTCATATGAATAAATAGGTTTCAATCCTTCTTCTGCTGGAAACAAGCTGGATCACTTGTTTTGTTTTTTCAATAGAGGTACATAATTTCATTATACTTGCAGAAGTGCAGACTAGCATATATTTTCAAGTATAAATATATTTATTAAAAAACCATTACAGAATTGCATTAATGTAAGCTTTATAAAAAGTCCTATTGCATTTTTAATACATTGTTTTTCATGTTTGTATTTGAACTAAACAGAGAAAAAAATTTCTTGCAGAGTTGATATTCTTAATCAGATGCACCTATGTGTCCTTAAGTTATACCATTTTATCCCTGTGTTAGACATAGTAGCAAGTATGTCTCTAATAGTTTCCAGGAATCTTGTAAGCAGGAGTAAGAAAGATGGAGAAGGAGAAAATAGAGGTTTTGGGTTGTTTTGGGTTTTTTTCCAGATTCTAATAATTAAAAATTTAGAAAATTGAAAATGTTTTTCAAAATGTAAATGTAAGTAAATTATGTATTGCACTTGTCTAGATAGTTAAAAGAATCTAAAACCTTCTGCCAATAATGAATATTTTAGCTTGCATTCAACTAATATGCCAACTTATAGTTACATTTTACTCTTGTTTGCTACAGGTGAAATGGGTGAATATCAGACAGCTCATTATAGAGACAAGCATACTGCACTCCCAACGTAGGATGACAGAACAAGTCATGGTACGTATTGTAATTTCAGTGCTACAATACATCTTCAAGCTGTCTTAGGTAAAATGCTTACTAAGCACTGCATTGGGGCTGTCAGATTGCTTCATGGGGTGGTAATTAAATTGAGGCAGTTCTACCGCTCATTTTGTGGAACTAAGCCAGAGTTATCTGTATCCTAAAAATATTCTGCCGTAGATTGCTGGTGGTAGCAGGAGCACAGTTTTTTGCATATAAATTCTCTTTCATGGAAAACGTCCTACTTCTCACTGTTTTTTTCTCACCTCCATAGATTTTGGGGGAGGAGAGCTGTTTTGTCACTGAACTAGTTTTAGTCTGATAGAAACTGGTTATCAAAGTTGGTATGTCGTTTAAGACTGCCGCCACTTGGGCTAGATTCCAGTTGTGACTCATGGGGATAAAGGATTGATGGTCATTGTGGCCAAAGGTGGCATTAAAATTTCCTGCCTGATTTACAGTGTCCTCAGCCTTGATATAATTTAGAATAGCCAGAGGCCCACTGGGCTGTAGTTAGCTATTGCCTCAGAAGTAAAGCTCGGTGCATGTGAGGAGGCAATGTGATAAATGAAGAGGAAGCTGCTCCTGGTCACTTCTGGAGTCTAGCTGCATTACTGAAACGTGCCGGAGCTGCCATGCTGGGTCAGACCAAGGATTTCGGCAGCTCAGCAGTCTGTTTCTGGCAGTGTTTTGGTATTCTGTGCTGAAAATCACTGCTACACCAGAGTGACCCTGGCTCTGAAGTAGTGCTCTGGGTGGAGAGTCCTAGCACTTCCGGTGTCTCCTCATCTGGAGATGCTACCGCTCATGTTCTTCCTGAAACAGGGTGATGAGAGTTGCAGATGGCATTAGTGATATAGGCACACAGTGGTTTTATAGAACAGCACGATTATGTTCTCATCTTCTTCTCTGCTTATTTCCTGGTGAATTTGACCTTTCTGAAATTTGTAAGTAACCTAAAACCTTGTAGTGAGATAGGCAGCGCAATTGTTGCTAGTTCAATGTCAAAAGTATATGCAACTCACATAATGACCAATTTGACTCCAAAGACATTTTTTTTAGATTGGAAATGGTGAGGCTGATGTGTAAAGGAGGCTTCTGTGGGATACATTTCCCATAATGTACAAATGACTTTATTTTTTAATTCAGCGTTATTTAAAAAGTTGTTTGTTTTGAGATCAGTTGGTTTAGTCAGACAGTAAGAACTGAAATTGGAGAGAAATAGCATACACATGCAAAATAGTTTTTGAGTGTACAGTATGGAGGAACTGTTAATGAGTTATCTGGAAATAGAAGAAAACTACCTCAAAAGCTATATTTAAAATCATACTTTTTTGATGAAATGGTGGTGAATATGAATGCATGATGAGAAACGCTGAGAACCACTGTTGTAGCATTCATAACTTAAGAAAAGGTTCTAAGGAAGAAGCAGTTTCTTGAATAAATGATAAAATACTTGTCCATTTCCAATCTTAAAAATAAGAATAAAGAAAAAGCATGTAAGTACTTAAATCAGTGTCCAATAAATAGATACATCAACCAGAAAACTGGTTACGTAGGAAAGAAGTTGCAAAGGGTGACTTTACTCCACAGGCTCTCGACTCATCAGGGTCTACCCCCATAGACAGGAAAGAGAGAGCGAGCTGGATTCCTATGGGGTATTCAGAATGAGAATCTCCACTGACTTGGCTCTCACCTTGAAGCATAATTTGTCATCAAAGGATATTGTGACAGGAGACAGTGCAACTGTTTCATTAACAAGATTTCTTATACCATTCTCTGATTATGAGAAGGGTTTTTATTGTTGAAATCTGTGGTTTGCCATTTTTTAAAATACATGTATGAATCTGGCTGAAATAATCCTGTACATTACTAATATTACTTTTGGAAGATACAATTTTCCTTATTAATACATATTTTTCCTCTGAATATTGAATTTTGAAGCACATTATTTCCTTGCTTGTTTGTCATTTTTTCACCTCGGGAAAACCATGCTGTATACATATTCACATCCTTTGACTTTACTGCTTTTTATCCTGGTGCCCTTGTTATATTTGCTTCCTTCTGTTTGATCTGTTGTACCCAATGAACAACAGTTTTCACTTAGACTAATCTTTATGCTTGTTTGATTTTTAAATAGTATATTTTAGTTTATTTTAAATAGTATTAGTGAAGTTACACTGAGGTCCTGCAGGGGCTGGTTCATATTACTTTGCACAATGTGAACAATTCCATTGGATCTCAAGAGTTGCACACATGGGCATAAAGCTTTGTGTGCCAGCTGCCTTTAGTTGGCTCATTTTTGATGTCACAAAGCCCCATTTTAAGGACTGTTACTCAGAACTGAAAATGTACTTTTCACTAGGAACAGTTGTAAAAAAATGTCCTCAACTCGGAACCTGGAGAAAAGAATTTTAATTTGGAGTAAATTGAGCATATATCTTGAGGGATACATCTTGACCAGCAGTATTTTATGACTATCTGACAATCTTTTGTCCTCTTGAAACACAGAAATATCTTTATTTTTGTAGTGACGCTTTCACGGTTGCAGTTCATAGCACAAAGCATGAAGTAAAAGCAATAAAATTGCTTTATTCCCCACATTATTCTACTCAGAGGAAAGCGGCTAGAATAACAGGCAGTAATTAGCTTTCATCCAAATTGTGTATGAAATTTTAGTCTGCAGACTCATTGCACCTATGTCAGCCTGAAGATTAAAGGCTTCTTAACTACATAGTGATACAGGAGGCTGAGCAAGCTGTGAAGGAGATGGTGTGGTTTGTTGTATAATAACTGATCTATGGATCACTGGAAGAGTTTGGATGTTGGTGTCCGATCCAGACCAATAGAAGTGTATGCCATTGTATCCACCTTTTTAGTAGATCATGATAAACAACTGGGGTCTACAGTGCAGCTGATACAATTTCTGTGCTGCTGGAAATGTATTGAGGTGTTAGATACATACACCCCAATAAGGTTAATGTTTAGCCATCTTTGCTTTTGGCAGCATGCTACAGCTTACTAATTAATTTTGTTGCTGTTTATGAATTTTTTTCTGCCACTGTGGATACAATCAATGGATTTCAGGTGTTGTACAGTCAAGAAGACAGCTATGCATAATGTGCTCTGAAGTTATACTGAGATTATCCTTCAAGCTCTGTTATTAGCACAAAAAGGAAAATATTCTAATGCGTTTATAAATAGAGAGCTTATAAGCAGTGAACTGTGTTCTCTTCCACTGGAGGAATCCTAAACACAGCCAAGCAAAAGTGTATTGACCTCCGAGAATAATTTCACCTTCTCAACTTGGGACAGTCAAAACTTTCTTCAGCTGTAACAGATTGCCACCATGACTTTCTGTCACCTAGTATCCAGGATAATAGTCTTCAATTACTCTTTATCACTGTTACCTTACTTATTCCTTCTGCAAACTTACCATTTGCATCTGATTTAAAATAATTCATTTCAGTTTCTAACTAGTCTGTGAGTTCCACTAGTTGTTTTTTCTTTACTTACTTTTTCTTTACAACTAGGTCAATTCCATTTCAGTTCAGGTACCATGTAAATGAGTTAGATGGTGCACACATTGCTGCTATAACCCAGAAGATGTTTGGCCATCTGGAGACCCTGCTCAACACGTCCTCAGATTGGACAAAGGAAGGTTCCCAGCAGGCTCACTTTCTCAGGTAATATGAAAGGGTACTAGTTTGGAAGTTTAGTTAATAATGTTTGGTATTTAGCTTTGATACTTGTTTTCCCTACTTCTTAAAGACATCTTCTGAAGGATCCTGAGTTGAGGGTGGGGTGCCTAGATTGTTGGAAAGAAGAATGGATGGGCAGATACTGTGGGTACCATTTTTTTGATAGTTTCATCCTTCCACATTATTTTTCAAAATACTGATGACTTTGGGTAGTATTTCAAAGAACCATCTTTGCACAGAGGTTGTCAATGAAAGTAATGGGAATAGGAGCTCAGTGATTAAACAGGCTTAGGAAAATATTTTGAGAAGCAGTATGGAATATACTATGATGGGCGTCATGCTAGGAGATCCTTTATTTATATCACAAACTTGATCGGACTTAAGAACAGAAGTCTATACTTTTATATCTTTTAAATCAAAGACGTAACAAGACATGCTGGTGATAGGACTCTTGAGTTTTAACACCCTCTCTGAAGCATTGCGAGTGTTAGATTGTGTGATTCATTTAACTTCCCTGTGCCCATTTTGTCATTTGCCCAATAAGGATGAAGTAGAAAGATGATTAAAAATACCCTAAGCACCGTTGCACTTTAAAGTGTCTTTAAATGAAATTGGAGGTTGTTTTGTCCTAATAGATGCTTTACAGACAGAAATCAATTAGTCTGATAGCGTTACTCTTCTCCAAATGGAATAGTATTGGACTGGTTTGATGTCTTCTTATAATTGCGCACTGTATGGTTCTTTTACTCTTATCTCTCTCTCAGTCTGTGAATTTGAAACCATCAGGAAGATGTCACATTGGTATGAGTATTCTTCAGTGATAAGAACAGTCATTGTTGTTAGGGAGGCTTCTTAATCTTGGGTCACTCAAATCCCTTTTAAAGACAGCAGGTGCTCTCCAGAACAAGCATTAACAAGAAGAGATTATGAGGTAACCTGTTGTTCTTTATATCTCAGCATCTCATGACAAAGCTTACCATCAGCCAGTGCGCTCAGAAGCCAGTCAGCACAGGAAAAAAATCAAATATGACTCAGGAAGGGACTAATGTTTTCAGTACTAAAGAGTGGATTCACTTTAAAGGCTGAATATTAAGAACTGTTACAGAGAAATTTATATTTATATAAGATAATTATATGAGTTAATTATAAAAGCAAGAAAAAATATTAGGCTAAAAAAATGGAGCCACAGATATTCATGGTGTAATGCAATCAGAAAGACATTCTGATTCCTCAGAAATCAAAGTGCAAGACTGCATCCTGCCAGATTTTTGTCTTGAAAAACTTTCTTTTTCATTCTACCCCTAACCGTCTTCCCAACTGTGGCAAATATGATGGAAGCGAATTATTCATTCATATTATCAGACTTTAGCACTGCTAACAGTATGACTTCATACATATGTGCTTGTGCTGTGGGCTGCTTCCTTTACAGGGTGAACTCTTGAAGCTGAACGTGCCCAGGATCTAACAGAGTTTTCCCAAGTACAATCACAGCGGGGAAAAAATGTCTGTTATTTTCAGCTCTCAAACTCTTATGAATTTCTGGATCCGAATACCAACTAAATTTTGTTAAAATAAGATTTTGTTATCTAATCCTGCCCATTTCCATCAAGATCATGATGCAAAATTGTTGCAGTAAAGCACATCTGCGGCAGTCTTTGTGAGGTCGAGAATTAAGCATAGGATAAATCACTGCAGTCAGATGGTAAAGCCCACTTTCAAAAGCAATTCAAGAAAAGATTTTTAAAGGTATTTAGATGCAGAGGTGTACCTAGCACTTTCTAAGAGAACTCTAATCTCAGTGAGTGTTAGGGACTTAACCCTTCTTCGCTTTACTTTAAAAAAAAGTATCATCCAGTCACCTATCTCTGCCTCTAAGTCCCTAAACACTTTTAAAAAATTCTGGAGTTTGATAACCCAAATCCCCTTGACTTTCAGTAAGGCTTTTCATCCTGAATTCTAGATTCTTGTAGGTTTTGGGAGTCTAACTCTCTTAAATTAAAATGTGAATTAAAGACCCAGGTACTTTTGAAAAACTGAACCTTGGTGCTAAGTCACTTCTGAAAATGAGTGTTAGGCCACTAATCCCCTTAGGTGCTTGTGAAATATTTTCCTGTCACCTCTGAGAAACTGTTCTAGAGGAATTTACTTTGCTAACTGCTTGCTCTGTCCTGAAGTTTGTATAACAAGCTTGGGTAATATTTATTACTGAGAATTTTAAATATTTTTTTCCAAAAAAGAATGACAAAACTTTTTGAAAATGAAAAAAGTAAATATAACAAAAGTATATATTTATGCTTTCAGCAGGCAAATGTGCTTTTTAATGGAATTTAAGTAAATGGAATTTTTATGATGAAAAAAGCGACAGAAAAAGCAACAGTAAAAGCAATGATTATGTTTTTCATACTTCATTTGCCTCCCTTGCCCTGCAGATCTTGTTCAGAAGGAAAATGAGATCCCTGGTGAAGCCTACAATGTCATTGACTCTGAAGAAGGACTCAGAGACCCATTGGTGTTTAATGACCCTTATTGGCCTGCACAAAAGAAACTGGTATGATCTACTGAAAGAGACATATGGCTCTTTAGAAATATTAAGAAACACTGTTTTCTTCATGGGTAAACATTGTAGTCATGCATTTCTAAACATTGCCTGGTTTTAGATGACTGCTCTTAAAATGACAATCCAGATTTGGTGAGGAATTGCATCCATTTTTCATTAGTACTTGACCAACAACAGTAGTATTTTACCAATACTGCAATTATGCATTTTAATGCTCTTATTATTCTACAGTATTGTATCAAACTACACAAAACACAACAGATAAGAATGCTAAACGTTACAATGAAGAGCAGCTAGACTATTTTATAGGACATGGGCACAATAATATAATGCAATTACATGGTGAAATCCCAAAGTTACAGGAAGTATTGGAATATTATCACTGTTTTGATTTCTTCATTAATGTATAATATACACTGTGAGAATCTTTATTGCAGTTGAAGATGAGACAGTGGTGACTGAAGGAGATTAAAGCAGCAAAGTGAAAAAAGGAAGGGAGAGAAGGTATGGGAAAGGAGAGTAAGGGGAAGGAAAAAAGAGAGGAGAAGGAGAAGGAGAAGGAGAAGGAGAAGGAGAAGGAGAAGGAGAAGGAGAAGGGAAAAGAAGGAGATATAAGGGGAAAAACATTTAATAAAAAAATAAAAAAAACCATCCTTTCACAATGCAGAAAACAGTAGTGGAGATTCAGTTAGGAGATTATAGAAGATTATAGGAAACAAATAGGAAAAAAGTGGCAGTCATATCATAGAATGAACTGTATAGTGCCAGAGCCTATTGTATGAGTACACTTTGGTTGCTGGAATATACTAAAACACTAAGTAGATATTCCCAATGTAGAGAAATTCTGGGCAATGTTGTACTTTGTGCTCTCTCTCTTATGCGTGTCCCCATAAAAAGAGCATCTATATGACAGACACTCACTGACATCTTCCATTGTTTCTAGGATACTATACCTGTAGTAAAACAGAGGTTTCTAAGTCTCAACCATCCACAGGAGGAAATGCATTGAGATGTTTGATGTGTTTTCTTAATCAGAATTTAATGACTAATTTACCTTTTCACAAGAATTAGGCAAAACAGTATGATTGGTTCTGCAACTTATAATTTCTTCCTATTTTAGTATAATTCTCAATGCTCCTTGCAAGGGATGGAGTGGAATCTGGCCATTTTTTTAAAAGTTTTCTGAGAAGTAACAATTTATGTTAACCAAGATTCCTCCTGAAAATCAATTCAGCAGCTTGAAGTAATGTACTTGTCATATGAGAATATTAATATGAAAGAAAAATGACACAGATATATAAGAAATTAAACTAACTGCCTGTGTGGAGATATCAAAAAGCAGAGTGATGAATACTCTGAAATGTTTGTTGCAAGATCCTACCACTCTAGAGTCATCAGAGATACAAATGTTAAAAATTATTTTGTCTAATACAATCCAAATGATTTAGAAAAACTGTAATATGTGTAGACTGGTATATTCCACATACCACATGTCATAGCCTCTATGTTGCTTCTAACAGAAGGGCATGGTCCAGCTCAGACTCTCCAATACTGTAGTGGGAGAAAGGGAAAAGGTGCATCTGCCCCTGTTACTGTGACTGCAGAAGGGAGAAAAAACTCTCATGGGGAAAGACAGAAATTCTGACTTCCCTATGATGGGGCTGATGAAATGCAAGGCAGGGACAGTGCCCTGTAAAGGAGCCAAGTCATTTATTCTTCCTGGCAAGGCAAGAGAAAAGCAAGAGAAACTGTGATTCTCTGAGTCCCAATACGACCTTTTTACCCTATTCTGCCAATGTAAAAGGCTTTAGGACAGATTTGCATTCACTTTTGAGCCCCTTTGCACTACCAGAGAGTTTAAACTTGACATTCCCAGTCAGAATTCATTCTCTGGTCTGTGCCCCTGGTAGTACAATTGCCTTCTCTTGAACCGTCAAAGAGCTGTGCTTCAACAGCCCATCGGGTTCAGGAACCAAACTTGAGTGTTGCTTGTCCAAAGTATTCAGGAGGAATCAATTGACCACCTTGCCTCTTTTCTTAATTGTTATCCTTTAAATGTTAGTGTTGACAACCATAACAAAACACACTATTTTGAGAGGATCATGCCAGCTTTAAGTATGCTGCCTGGTAAAGGCTGGGGGGAAGTGTAGAAGCATTTATGAGGCACTATTGCAATTTCCCTTTAAAAAATCTAGTATTGGTTTATTTTACTCTTTCTGTTGCATTAGTTATGAGGTGACTAAACAAATATGAAAAAATAGTATGTAAAACAAAATCAATTAAGGGTTATCCAAAGAATGTAAATATATTTGGTACTGCAATCTAGTTTGGAACAAACTCAAATTTGAATTAGAGATCTATTTTTCATATTGTATGGCCTGCACAGACATAAAAAATGCCAGTAAAATGGATGGCATAATGGTTTTAGTAGCTTGGCAGACGTACCCCACTGGTTCATTTCTCTCTGTGTTGACTTTGTCTCTTACATTCCAAAGATGGATAAATGTATTAACAAGTAGTTTACCACACAGGTCAGGGTATCTTTCTCATTTGACCTTGAAAACAAATGTTCTGTCTGCTCTGCATGGATAATTCATAGGATTTAGTGTCTCATCTCTGTATGTTTGGCATTCAGAAATGTTGCTTCTCCAAATGTGTCACTGGCTTCTGCACCAGTTAGCTAGTGCATTGCTGCTGAAAGCTAGTTACACATTTATGGGGCTAGACTTGTCACACAGTGATTTTGGGCTCTTTAGGATATAGGCACAGTGTGCTTCTAACATGATGAAAACCTCCCATTTTCATGAGTAGCAGAATGTACTTCTATGTACTGTTCTTTGGACAGTTTGCTGTACTTTAGAAAAAAACAAACTGGCAATGGACAAGCAACAGTCATCCTTAAAGAATTTTCCACTAGTCAGTGAAATAATGTATATGCATACATGCATTTGAGTACAAATTTGTAAGTAAGGGAAGAATCACAGCTGAAAGAAAATAAATAAAGGGCAAAGATAATAACATAGCCTTGAATTGCTCACTTTTAGGAGTTCGTGTTACCTGAATTACTGCAGAATGATAACTAGAATGCAACAGTACTGTAGTGTATATAGGATGGAAAGCAAACAAAACGAGAGACTAGAAAAGAGAAGAATAATGTCAGTTTTCTAGGTAAGGCAACTAGAAGATGTGACATCTCTGGTTGTATTGTACATTGTACAAAATTGTACATTTTTTCTTGTGTAAACTTTGCAGACATTTCTTTTTAATTGCAGATCATGAGCTATGGAACTCATGCTACCTACGGGGCTAACAGAACAAAAACCTAACCCTGCTCCAGAGAGCTTCCAGTTAAGAGTAAGATAATCGAACAGTTGGATATTATCAGGATACATCCCTCCACATCAGGATGCAGTGAGACAGTATTGATCTGCTGGGTAAGCAGCAATCACATCTCATCAGTAGCTTAGTCGTTATTGAGTCTCCAGTCATCATAGTAAAATAAAGATTTGATATGGGACTCTGGCTGGGCATATGCTCACAAAAACTAAAGGAGTTGTTCAGCTCCACTTTGCAGGACTGTCCTTTCTGTCTGGGCAGAGAATATTTGTAAAGGTGTGCATATGGAAACATTCATAATACTTTTTCTCAGATTGAATGAAATATAAAGGTATTTTAAGGACAGTTCATATTCTTGAAACCATAGCTACACAAAGAACTCCAGTTGGCACAAGACATCACTGCCATAGAGTTAGGCAGGTACCATAACCTAGTGTTCTTATCTCTTTTTTCACCTATCCTTTGTGCAAGTAAAAGCATGGGTGCCACTACTTGTTGAGCCTCAAGAACTGATCCAAATTGAAAATAACATGGTAAGAGAAAAACTAATTTTTTATCTGCATAAGTTCTCCAATCAGTTCATCGTGTGACTACAAACATGCTTATGCCACTAAAGGGACAGAAGTAGGTGACTCAGAAATGAGAACTATCACCTCTTAAGAGCAGCACTAGCTTTTTCTAGCTGAATGTGTACCTAGAATTGCAGTAGTAGAAAAGCTGTCTCCAGAAATAAGATAAATAGTGATAATAGTGTTTTGCACCCTATGAAGGATGGTGCTGATCTTGAGCTTATTGAATATTTGTCATTTCCATGAAGTTTTTGGCACACTAGCACCAGTAGCTGATTAGATATTTTTAAGACATCCTGAAGAATTTAATGTTTTTTCTTATATTGTGTCCGTGTCTTTTAAAAAGACATACTGAATGTGGTGCATAATTATGTTCATAAGAGAAGAGTTAGGACAGCTGCTGAAATTCAATTAATTTTATGGGGAGATAACATTTTTTAGTTGACAGCAAAGTTAAGACAGGTGGGCTTGACTGGGAGAATCTGAGCCCTAGCATGTAACTGTGTCCTTGTGCTGGTGGTTAAAAGTGGCATAATATTCTACAAGGATTTGTAGGCCACTGCTAGGCCCAGGGTCTGCTGAAAGGCAGCATCGCCAGTGTCCATAGGCAGCACGGACAAGCAGGATGTGCTCCTTGCAGTTGTTCCTACTGCTGAAGAGGAACCCGTATCTGAGTTTTTTCTCTCTCTTTCAGTGCCTGTGCTGAAGCAGCTTCAAACAGCGGTCTGTGTATTTATTCCGCAGTTCAGGCACTATGTGCCTTGGAGTGAGATATCTCTCAGCCTCCAAGGGCATGTCCATTGAGAGCAAAGGACATGTCATCTGTGGGCGCTCCTGCCTTTTGCTGGTGAACAGAGGTCAACCACCTCCTGCATCTGAGTCCATGGGGCAGGTATACCGGCATCTCCAGTGCACTCTCAGTGTGCAGGTACCAGCATCCAACCAAAGCACCCCAAACACAGCCAGACCACAGGGACTGCAGAGGTCTTCTGATGTGAGTGTGAGAGTACATTTTACTTCATCCTCACATGCTTGGAGAATAACGCACACAAATTCTACTTGAACAGCACAGCCAAGTTAGATTTGCCCACTGTTCCCCACCATGCCCTTCTCAAAGTACAAATCAAAACCAAATGCGTAGTACTTTTGGCAAACAATTTCTCCAACTCTTCCCTGTCTCTTCCCCCTCCTCTCCCAGCTGACACACAGTGACTATAGGGGGCAATGCAGCCTCAGCATACAGCCTGTGTACATCAGCTACATACCACATAATAGGCGGAAACTTACAAGTCTCAGTTTTTACTTCTTGCTATTGAATAATTTGTATAATGATAAAGATAAACTGTATTGTTTCTTGGGGTCCATAAAAATGGAAGGTTTTGACATCAAATAGGCTTTTACTAGTTAGATTTTTTTTTGTCTATAAATGAAAGTTAATAACTAGTGATTTTATTCCATACTACTAATTCAAATTAAAATCTAAACTAAAACAAGACACAAGAAACAAGATAAAATAATTTTGAAATTCATTTGGCATTGATCACTAAGCAGAACTGCTCCAAGCCTGTATGTATCTCATATTCATGTAATTCAATCTATATGCCTGTCAATATTTCTGATGCAGTTTAATTTCTTCAGATGAGTTTCTTTCTGACATAATGCAGGCTTCCAGAAGTTACTCCAATTTAGAGTGCTTAAATGATACTCTTATATTTTCCAAGATTTTGTGAAAAAAAGTTTATATATTAAAAATCCTGAATGAAAGAGTAATTGTCATAATAATAAAAATATTCATCTATCAAATTGTTTGGTTGTATTTTTCTTACATTGATTGAAGTGCACTTCACAGTAAGCAAGAGAAGAACTACAATGATAATTTCCAACTCTTCTTGCTCAACAGTGTATATTTGTGTACCTGAGTTTTTCTTCCTCAACTTTCTGCTTTTTGTGAAGGAATAGTTAGAAGATGCAGAGCTGAACTTCTGTTAACATGATTAGAAGAACTGTTGTTATGGACTATTTTCTGTTATTTTAATTTTGTTTCATTACAATTTTTGACAGTTTCTGTTTACTAGAGTTTCCCTGAAGCAAAAATGATTTAATATTCAACATACGCATTAAAATGTGTTCTATTTTAATATGTTAAAGCTGATAGAAATATAATTTAAGCAGAAATCTGTGCTTAACAGTGCAGCATGTAGAACCTCCCCAACACAGATGAAACTGGACCTTCTATCTGAAGGGAAAACAAAGCCAGCAGTAATCGACCTTAATACTTACAGTCAGAACTGTGTGATACTTTTGTAATGAAATTTAAACCCAGTTGAAGCTAATGTAGTGTGGGCGTTTGCTGTAGAAGAAAGGCATGTCCTGAAACCTAGGCTATAATGCTTGGTGGCTTTATATGGCTCATAACCAAACTCAGAATTTTCAACTAAAGTTCCTTTTCAATTTTCTCATCCATTGAAATTCAGAACTGACAGTTAAGGGCAGTAAGTCTCAAATTCCAGAGGAAAGTCCATGGACTTCACTGAATGCTGAAAATTCTGTGTTTCTAATCCTCTAATGTGAGCACTTTCGGTTTACTCAATAGCTTACTGACCTTTACTCAGCCATGTGCACATTTCAGTGGGAATTTCCAATGCTTTTTCACTAAAAATCGTGTTCAACAATATTTCTTGATCATTAAGGCCTGTGTACCTAAAGCATAGACCGAGAACATAATCTACAAGCCCAGAATACAAATCTATACCTTTTCACATAAGCACAACCTCTTTCTTTCTGTCGTTTGTCAGATTCATGTGAAAGCCAGTTTTAGTAACTCCTGGTATTAGATATTGCTTGTGAGTCTGACTAGTTATTTATGTATGGTGGTATTAGGATTTGATCCTTCCTTTCCTCTCTTTGTCCAAGAAAAGTGCTCAAAGTTAGGTTAGAAAATAATCCATCGAGGCTGGGCCATGTTTATCCACAATAAAAACAAAAAAAACCCAGAAAAGCTTCAGAATAAATTTCATCACTTCAAAGAAAGAAGTGAACAGTTGCTCCTCTGAGGACTTGTAGGGGCAAAACAATTAAAAAGAACAAAAATATCCAATCAAAACCATGGTTACCTATTCACCACAACAAAAGAGTTCAATAGACTTTCACCTTGTTCTTTCTCAGAGGTAGCAGCTGAAATAGTTCTATGCTAAAAATGTAAAGGGCAGAGCAGCACTAACAAAAATTGTAATCTTTTACAAGGAAAGTGCCAAGTGATTTGATAAACTCATGTAAAAATGGAAAATAATTAAAAGTAGGTAGCATTCACCAGAATAAATATGAAACAGAGGAGACACTTGCAAGAAGGTGTGATGTAGACCAGTGATGGCTGGAAATTTCCTGGTATGGTGGCTTTGTTTAAAACAGGACCAGAAAGAGATCCTGGAAATTGAGACCAGTGAACTTCACCTTGCTTCTGAGGAAACTGATTTAGAGCCTAATTAAGGAGAGAATAGTTCAGCATATGGATAAGTATAACCTAATAGGGTCAAACCCACACAACATTGGTAAAAGGAAAGCATGCTTCTCCAACCTGTTAAAGTGCTTTGAAAAAGTTAATAAAATAGTAGATAAAAGTGACCTGGTGAACATAGTTTATTTGGATTTTTAAAAAATTGGTGATAAGGTCCTTCATAAAAGACTAATAAGAGAAAAAGTATAACTATCAGGTAAGGGGCAAAAATCTCACAGTGGATTGAAAATTGAATAAATGACGGTGAAAACCTTGCACTGAAAGTCTTCTTCTAAGAGTGGAAAGAGGTTAATAGTAGGATTCTCTAAAGGTTCACATTGGAGCCAGTCTTACTTAATACATTTTTTAACGATTTGGATGTTGTATCCCACTGCTGGTTTTCTTTGGACGCTTTTACCTGTTACCTCCCAGCTCTCTCAATTCCATCTTCTCTTCATAAAGTGCCTGTAGGAGCTACATTTATTTTTGCCTCTCTGTCTGGTATGGTCATCGCTGCTGGCTGTCACCTGCTTTTAAAGATGATCAGGAACATTTGCCTGATCAGGTTCACTCAGAACTGACTAAACTAATAGGTTCTGGGGTTTGGTTTTTGAGTTTGATTGGGTTCTTTAGTTTGCTTTATTTTGCTGTCCCATCCTTTCTACACTGCATTAAATTTTAAATCCAGAAGATTATTTAAAACACTGCCCACTGAAGGACTGAAGTAGCATGTGGTGAGACCATGACCTTATATTAAGCACATCCTACATAAAATACTTAGTTCATGCCTTGCTGCGGGTGTCACATCCACTCTGTTGAAACTGAAGTTGGTTCAGGTTTTTTTTAATGGTAAAAAAGCGAGAAGTAACAGATGATGTCTCCTTCAAAACTGATATGGCCTCATCTAGTTTTAGTATAAGCACAATGAAAAGAGTCTTTTGTGTCGCTTTCTGTAATTCTTCCTAAAAGGAATCTATTTTACCATTTATATTGAAGCAAAAATGCAATCTTTGTAATACGCAACATTTTGGACTAAGAGTAAGCATAGTAAGAAAAAAGATGATTTCTTGGCAGAGGAAATGTGTGGAAATAAAACCACTAAAAATAGTATTTATCTTGATCAATAACTAATGCTTTTAATTTTTTGTGGAAAATATTAATAGTGTTCTTTATGTAAAAAGAATGAATGCATTTTTTCTCTTTTGTTGTTGCAGCCCTGTTTGTATTTACATCCAGTCATTTATTGCCCATTAAAGAAGTAATGCTATGTTAATGTAAGGGAAAAAAATCAATGCTACTCAGATCAGTAGCTGTGGGGAAACAGTGCAGCAGCTGGTTTGCAAACAGCAAGCCCACATAGATCAATGAAATTACAAGCTAAATCTGCTGATGCTCACAAACTGCTCCAGCATTGTGATGTCTAACCTTTCTCAAGTTCAAGATCTCTGGCAAGCTAGCAATAGCTAAATGGAAAAAAAAAAAAGACCAAAAAAAAAAAAGAAAAAAAAAGCAAGCAAGAAAGAAACAAAGAACGAATATAACAGGCTGGTGGAGAATTTTAGCATGATATGTAATATTCCAGTTTTGAAGTTATCAGTATAACTGCACGTTTGTAACAGATATAAAAGCCACTGTAATCTCCTAGTGAGCAAAGCTGCGATCTCCACACTCTGGAGATTTTCTTCCTTAAGAATGTTCAAATCTGTCACATATTACCTTGAACTGTAACACTGGAGGGCTAGAGAGCACTTCAGTAATGTGGTTGTTAATATGAATTCCAGAAAATAATTTATCAATGAGCAACAGTACAGCTTCTGCCATGTGCAATGCCTTTTATTTTATGGCATGGTTGTAGCCTTTAAAATGGTTTTAATTTTGTTAATTTGTAAATTAAACATGCAAAATATTTTACTTGTTGAATGCAAGATTCGTTTGCATATTTTATGCTATTTGTATGGTAAGGGAAGGAGCCCCTTTTACCCCATGGAAAACAACTTTAAGATTTATCAGTATCATGTGAATATCATACCTTTCAAATCGTTATTTTCTGGGTAGTCCTCACTCTATTTGTGCCATTGTTTTTAAACACATCAGTATTTTTCAGGCGTTCATCAGCAAGAAGATAGGGAGAACCAATCTCTGAAGGTTGTTATAAAATAGAGCACACTTAAGAAAGGGAAATAGGTTCATTCTAAAAGCAGGACAAAAGGCATCTTGAGTTTCCTTCAAATACTGACACATGTATATTGTGGGGGACAAAATGAGTACTTTGCAAATATACAATTCTTATTGTCTATTAATCTCATATTGCTTTACATATATTAATTAAATGTCACAGATCAATTCTGTTCAGTTGTATCTGATTTGTGGGTTGTAAATAAAAAAGAATTGAGAGGTTGGAAACATTTTTTTGTTCCTCCAGCCAGCGAATAGCATAACAGAAAATGGAAGTCAAGTCCTTATTAACTGTCTTCTGATATTGTAGGCTTGCATATCTTTCAAACCAAGAACATTCAAGAATAAACTCAGCAGAGGGGTGAAGTGTGGTTATTTCTTGTACTGTCAACTGTTCCTTCTGAAATGACCATTTTGCAATTTGACTTTGAAGTTACTTTTCGTCTCTAACTTTGTCAGATACCCAATAAATAAAAAAATGAATGAATGTTTTCATTTTGAAGTGTTAAGATTTCAGTTTCTCTTTTGCTTGTAGGCCTTCCAAGATATAGGATGTTTCCTTTCATTGCTGATCTTTATGTCGATTTGCTACTTCACAGTGCTGCTCAGCAGTGCTGATGGCAGGATATTTCATGCTTGATGTGGAGGGAAGACTGATTGTGCAATAGCCATGATAGTTACTAACAAGGTGAAAGTTGACTGTATGCACCAAAAATGCTATTGGTATGTGGGCACTTGTCCTGGTTTGAGCTAAATAGAACT
>NW_010182723.1:0-573 GCF_000695765.1 Mesitornis unicolor
AGCCAGCAAGAGGCCACCACCATGTCAGTGACATTGAAGGGTGTCTTGGGAATGGCCAAGCCAGGACTGGGACATCAGCTGGGGCATGTGCCAGCCCTCTGAGGTTCCTGGTCCACCACATCCAATTATCCAAATAAAATGAATGCATGGAAACTACAGAAGTCTCAGTGTTACCAACAGTGCAGGTGGTATTGCTGTCCTCACCCTGTTTTGCTTTTCTGCTGAGAGGGGTGGGATGTTATTGCTGAGGGGTCCTTCTACGTGTGCCAGGCACTACTTTGTTGTTCTCTCCAAAGGCAACTGCTGCCCAGCTCCATGCCTGATCCACAGCTGGTCCCAGGGCAGACGTTCCCAAGAGGGGTCACCAGGGCCAGCCCATGCCCTATCTCTCACTACCTGAGGCGTGGCCTCCTCCTCACCGCATTCTGTGCCCTCATGACTCCAGGCTCTGCTCTCCTACAATCCTGCACTGCCTGGTGCAGCCTCTCTATGGCATTGCTCAAATCCCTCCTTCTGCATGGAATCACAACCTGGTGCTGCTTTCTGCATCACCCTAGGGTGGTACCCTGCCAA
>NW_010182724.1:0-317 GCF_000695765.1 Mesitornis unicolor
ACTCACATATAGGGGCTGGGACCCAGATCTATGGGGCTCAAACCCACACTTATGGGTCTAAACCCCAGATCTATGGGGCAGGACCTCCACTTATGGGGCTGGGACCCAATTCTAGGGGACTCAGACCCACATCTATGGGGCAGGGACCCCAATCTATGGGGCTCAGACCTCACTTATGGGACTAAAACCCACATCTATGGGGCAAGGACCCACATCTATGGGGCAGAACCCCTCCTTATGGGGCAAGGACCCCCACTTATGGGGCAGGGACCCACATCTATGGGTCAGGGACCCACTTATGGGGCTCAGGCCCACAC
>NW_010182725.1:0-3959 GCF_000695765.1 Mesitornis unicolor
ATCCCCCGAAACTTTGGATACAGGACTGGAGAAACCCACCCACCTGCTTTTGTGCTCACCAGGGCTGCAGCCATTCTCCTCTCTGTGTTTTCCATCCCTTTGGTGGCCTAGCATCATGACTGCAAAGCAAGAGGGGACGCAGCAGGGTGAGCCAGCAGCAGGGGTGCAGCCCCCTCCTCTCTAACCCCGTGCTTCTCTCACAGGATGGGACTCCGGAGACCCAGCGGGACCAGGAGCGGCGGATACGCAGGGAAATCGCCAACAGCAACGAGAGACGGCGGATGCAGAGCATTAATGCTGGCTTCCAGTCACTGAAAACCCTCATCCCACACACGGATGGGGAGAAGCTCAGCAAGGTGAGCGGGACAGCACCATGGCCACAGTGATGTGGGATGCAGGTGTTGGTCCTGCATGTGGAGGTTTTTGGTGTTGCTTGTCAGGCAGGACGGGTTTTGAGACTAACTGGGGATATTTGCGTATGTTAATTCACTGATGGAGGTTTCTCCTGGGGACCTTTCCTTGGTGGGAGTGGGTGTGCGTTGCAAACCTGGTGTCCTGGAGTGGACTGGATGCATGTGACAGCACCACACGGCCCAGGGTGACAGGGTGGTGTGTGCCTGGGTGACAGAGTGGCCCCGCCACAGAGGGGAGCAGGGCAAGGAGGTGGCACTTGGCAGCCACTGAGATGGGTTAACTGGAGTTTCACTGTGGTGGAAGTCCCAGGGGAGACCCGAGGGTTGAAGCAGATCTTGGATGAAGATGCTGGGGCCAGGCAAGGAGCAGTGCTGCTGTCCGTGAGCAGGGAGTGAGCTGGGCAGGAGAGGGGCCTGGGGGGACGCTGGAGTCTTTTCTGCCTCACTGTCCCCCTCCCTGCTCTCCCGCAGGCGGCCATCCTCCAGCAGACGGCCGAATACATCTTCTCCCTGGAGCAGGAGAAGACTCGGCTACTGCAGCAGAACACCCAGCTCAAGCGGTTCATCCAGGTAGTGCCTGCCTGCACGCCCCAGGGATGGGATGGGAGGGGACAGGACTCCCCGGGTGGCTAGGGAGGGGATGTCATCACTGTTCCTTGGGGTCAGGGTAAGACCCTCTGTCCTAGTAAGCTGGGGAGTGGAGAGTTTATTCACACCCGAAAGTTTCACATCTGAAGTGGAGATGTTTAAACCAGGATGTTCAACCCAGCATCCTCTCCCTGGCAGGAGGAGAAGGGCTGAGGTACCATTTTCCATCTAGGGTATTGGGGTATGGCCCAATGGCAGCTCCAGCTCTGGGGTGACCCAGTTGAACTGTCCTGGGTGTCATGATGTGAGAAGCAGGTTTTCACAAGGCTGGGGAGGTGAGGACCAGGAGGGCGAGATGTGCAGGACACAGGAACCCATCTGTCCCTGGACGTCAACCCCATGTCCCCATGGAGCCCCTTCCCTGCAGGGAGCGGTATTAAGGAATGGCCAAGGGGGTGGCATCACCCAGATGTGGTTTGAATGGAGGAGAGAGCATCGGAGCTGGTCCTCGTCCCCTGACACTACATCCCTGTGGCAGGAGTTCAGTGGCTCCTCCCCGAAGCGGCGACGGGCAGAGGACAAAGACGAGGGGATTGGCTCACCGGACATCTGGGAGGACGAGAAGGCCGAGGATCTGCGGCGGGAGATGATCGAGCTCCGGCAGCAGCTGGACAAGGAGCGCTCGGTCCGCATGATGCTGGAGGAGCAGGTGAGGCCATGCAGGGCCAGATCTGGCTGCAGCACTGCTGCCTGTGCGGCGCCACATGGGGTGTGCATGGGGCGGGCTCGCCCTCTAGCGGGCTCTGCCACGGCCATGCCAGAGCCCCCAGGGACACCAGTGCTGCCGCCATGTAATGGGTCATCCTCACTGACCACCTCCGCTCCACGCTTGGCTGCGAGCTCCCCAGCTCTGCTGTGTCCCCCCTGCGGGGACTCTGCCTGGTGAGGATCACAGGGTGCTGTGCCAGGAGCACGCTGAGATCCTCACTGACATGTCGGGGATCTCTTGGCTGGCAGGTTCGCTCCCTGGAGGCCCACATGTACCCCGAGAAGCTGAAGGTGATCGCCCAGCAAGTGCAGCTCCAGCAGCAGCAGGAGCAGGTGAGGTTGCTGCACCAGGAGAAGCTCGAGCGTGAGCAGCAGATCCGAACCCAGGTGAGTGTGTGGATGCTGCCCCAGCCCGCTCTGGCCATAGCCCACCCATGGGGACACCCCAGAGGCCTCCCACCCCCCCCGAGTGATGCAGCTGGGCATGCAGGCAGTGATATACAGGGAGTTGGGGTGGTTCGGTGATGTGCTTGGCACCTCCCGTGATCTAGCTGGGTCAGACAGCAGTGTCCTAGTAAAGCTCTCACCCTCAGAGTTGGTTCACGGTGCTCCCAGTATTCAGGGGACTGCGCTGGTGGGCACCCCGTGTTTCAGGGGATAAATGTGGCTTGGACCGTGCCACAGTGAATTCCAAGTGGCTCCGTTCCCCAGGGCAGAGGGCTATGTACAGGGAAGGTCGCTTTCCAGTGGGCAGGGATTCATCTTGGTGCTAGCAAGTCTGCGGCTTTCCCAGGCTGTGCTGGGAGCTGCTGGATGTGGCCATCCCCAACTCTCTTCCCCCACAACTCTGTGTCCCTCCCCACTGGGCTCTTCCCACCAGACATGGGTGCAGTGCAGCTCCCGCTCCATCTTCCATTGTGTGCATCTCCGCACCCTCAGGTGATGAACGGGCATCCATCCCGTCCACGGGTGATGCCAGCAGTCACGACAGCACCACCGCTGATGGTTGATGCGGGTGATGCTCCCTGTGCCAGAGCAGGTGGTTTGTGGTGGCACAGAGGCCAACTCCATCTCTGGGCTTTCACCTCTCACTGAGTGACTCCTGCTGAGTTTTGAGGACCCCCAAACTGCTCCCTGCTGCCTGCCAGGCTGGGGAAGGGGAGCAGTGGCAGGTGGCGCTGCTCCGCAGATGTGGCAGGACTGTGGGGACGGGAGCCTTCAGTCAGATTTGCCAGCGGTGGGGGGAGCCTTACACCAGTCTGGTGCGGAGAGGAGGCAGGTATGGGGCTGGTACCCGGTCCTTGCTCACTGCTGTCTTCGAGCTCAGCCCAGGGGGACGTTGGCCTGGGGAGCTTCAAAGGGAAGGAGAAAAACCAACTTCCTCCCGCTGTCAGCTTCCTCGGAGCTGCGTCCCCGCAGGATCCTTACCAGCCACCTCCTGGGGAAGTTCAGCCTATTTTTATGTGAACTGTCCTTAGCCCTCTGCTAGGGCAGATCTCCCCATCTGCTGTTTTAAAGAGCATCTCTGAGGGGTGCAGTGGGTTCTCAGCTCTGTAGGTTGAGGTGAGGGGAGGGCTGGCACTTGCCTCTCCTGGCTCAAAAGCCCAAGTCTTTTCCCCTTCGGGATACGGGAAATCCTCCACGTTTCGCTCTGACAGAGCTAAGCTGATGGCAGCTTTCAGCTGGCATCCTTTTGTGTCCATCCACGGTGGATGAACTGGAGCAGCCAAGCTGCTGCTTCAGCTTTTATGGGCTCTCAAAGGAGTTTGGGCCTCACAAACAAGTGTGATGCTCTCCCCGTCATCACTGTGCCGAGGTCCCTGCTGACCGGAGGGGTTTTGTTTCTCTCCCCAGCTCCTGCCATCACACGCTCCCCCAGCGCCCACCCACCACCCCACTGTGATCGTTCCAGCGCCGCCTCCCTCCCATCACGTCACCGTGGTCACCATGGGCCCATCCTCGGTCATCAACACAGTCTCCACGTCCCGGCAAAACCTGGACACCATTGTTCAGGTAAGGGGGAAACCGAGGAGGACGGCGGCGGAAGGGGCTTTGGGGGGACCCGATGTCCTGACGGCTGGCGGTTGCCCTCGGCAGGCGATCCAGCACATCGAGGGCACGCAGGAGAAGCAGCTGCAGGAAGAGGAGCAGAGACGTGCCGTCATCGTGACGCCGGCGCGCGCCTGCCCC
>NW_010182726.1:0-10030 GCF_000695765.1 Mesitornis unicolor
TATATATAACCATGGAGAAGAGCTAAATAGTTCCAAACTCTTTATTCTGACTTCTAGTTTCACCTGTAGTCTACAACTCCCTTACCCTATTTGATTTACCCATTTTGTCTCAATCCAAGGAACAGCTTTTTTCCTGACCCTCCCCAAAAAAACCCAACAACAACAAAAAAAACCACACAAAAAACCCTCAACATGATAATCTCTTTTACTGTGATACTCCTTTTAAATAAAGTTTGATTTGTTTTTTTTCTATTTTAATAAACTTTAACACCTTTTAAACTAATCCTGAAAGTATCTGACTGTTTAACCTTAAAATAAGATCAGGTGGCTATGATTATTTATTTAACACTTAGTTTGTATTTCCTACATCCTTTTTCGCTTTTTCTTTCTAAATAATATTCTGCACTCTAATTGGGTTTGTGAACAACAGCCCTCATTAATTGTTCTTAACATTCATCATATTTCAAAGTAAATTCTCTTTGCTTCTGAAGGTTGCTATGTGTCTGTCTACCATCTGTCTCGCACTGAGGTGTATCAGCTACAATAAGCAGATAAAAATCTCAACTTAAAAGTGGGTTCTCTGTTCAGAGGTCAACTTCAAAATCAGTAACCATGCATCTTTTTCTCAGATCACTGAACACTTTGAGATGAGCAGACAATATGGAGATCTTCTTTGTGTGCATGTGTTTGTTGCACAGTAAGTAGTTCTCCAGAAAGACTTTCAAAAAGAAGCAGAGATAAACCTTGATTCAAGTATTGGAAACAGCATAGAAGAAGAAAACGTCAGGAGTTCAATCGCACGCGAGACCTGAACTTCTTAAAAACTGTTCATAATCTTTAAATTGTATATATAATTATGCCCATGATGAAGTGGGTGAAAATAGTGATGTGAATTACAAATCAAAGGCCAGAAAAAAATAGCCATTTATAAAGCAATAACTTCAAAAAGTTTGATTAAACGTATTTTTCAAGAGCCAAATTTGAGTGAATAAAGGTACCACAGGGTACAACTTGACCTTTATTTTCGTCACAACTGTCAGAAATACTGAATGAATTTGTATGTTGTAAGTTAGAAGAACTGCTTTAATTTTGCCTGTAGGAAAATAGCACTAGTTTAATCTGTTCATAGCACATGCAATACAGCATTCAGAGCTTTAGGGAAAGTTATATCACAGAACCGAATGTGATTTATGATAAGTTAAACACCTTCATACTCCATTAGAATTCTCCTAGCATTGTGAAATATTTTGGAGACTTCATTTGGAAATTTTTCAGTAAAGGATTCAATCCATGGCTAAGACTTCTAAATCTAAATCTAAAGATCATCCAGTCCAATCCCCCTGCCGCAGCAGGAACACCCAGATGAGGTTACACAGGAAGGCGTCCAGGCGGGTTTTGAATGTCTGCAGAGAAGGAGACTCCACAACCTCTCTGGGCAGCCTGGGCCAGTGCTCTGTCACCCTCACTGAGAAGAAGTTTCTTCTCCAATTTCAGTGGAACCTCCTGTGTTCCAGTTTGTGTCCATTACCCCTTGTCCTATCATTGTTTGTCACCGAGAAGAGCCTGGCTCCATCCTCATGACACTCACCTTTGATATATTTATAAACATGAATGAGGTCTCCCCTCAGTCTCCTCTTCTGCAAACTAAAGAGACCCAGCTCCCTCAGCCGCTCCTCGTAAGGGAGATGCTCCAATGTTTTTTAATGTAATGTAATGTAATGTAATGTAATGTAATGTAATGTAATGTAATGTAATGTAATGTTTTTTAATTTTAATATTGTTTATTTAAACATTCTGAAAAAGGTAATGCGTGTAACAGAAAGACATATGAATGGAAAGAGAGACTCCTAAAGTAACTGTGCTAAATTAATTGGTAAATGGAACTCAGCATCTTAGTTGAATTGGAAGATTAAGGTAGAAAATATTATTTGAGTGAAATACCTACCAGAATAGAAACAATAATGGATGAATGGCTGGAGAGATAGAGATACAGATAGATATGTAAAATAAAAAAGTCCATGTAGATTTATGTATAGCTATCATACAAAATAGATTGTGCAATATTTATAAATCAGGATTAAACAATAAACCTATTTCACTAAATATACATTTTGTTTCAAAATGTGAATTAAAGTTCACTGGATCCTGAAACTCTCACTTCCCTCAACATTTGGTTTGCTGCTCAGAATTAGAACACGATGCAGACTTAATGCCAAAGAATGTCTAATGTTTTGTTTTAGTGTAACTGAAAAGGCATTCTAGTAAATTTATTTTGATGCCCATCTGATGTTCCAAAATATGTGTCAACTAGTTTTCTAAAACTTTTAGACTTATTAATGGAATTTCTCAAAATCTTACTCTATCCCTTCAACATCAAATTCTTCTTTCATTAATTTTTGTTCACTTATGTTCCCATGATACTTCAATATCCTCCTGATCCCCTTTTCACTTCCAATATCCTAGAATCTTCCACCTCAGCATTATTCCTTCAGTCTATGTCTCAGAATAGACTCTCTTGAATCTTAAAATTGAATGTCACAAAAGCATTCTTTTATTTTCCATGTCACAAGTAAATGAGTATGCATTTATATATACATATATACAGATATATATATATATACACACACGTATACTTTATTTTTTTCTTTTTTTTTTACACTCCTTTAAGCTTTCAACTCAGCTTCAGGAACAAACTGATTTTTTTAAAGTGCAATAGTATCGTGAAAAATTAGGTACACAGTGAACGCATCAGTATGCTGATATATAAGTACTTGAGGGATCAGGATCTTAATGGGTGCAATTACCTACAAGCAGCATCCTTCAGCAACACAAAACTTTAAACACTGTCCCTTATCAAAAAGGAGCCATGTCTATCTGCACTGAAATCCTCTACTTCCATTTACACAGGCTAGATAATCATCTTGCAGTAACAGTTTCTCTTACAGGCCTCAAACACAGCAGTTCAATCTCAGCAGGGTCTTCCTTGGTTCACAGGCCAATCAGTAGCAATCAGTAGTTCTTTTTATGAGGCCTCACACTGCTGAAGCACCTCTTGTTCTTATACAAAATTTAAGTGACAATTCTCTTATGAATGATAATTCCAATTGAGAACATGTATACCTTGCTCACGTTCGAAGTTCTTTCCATGAAAAGCTAGTTATGAGCAGAGAATGCTACCCATCTTCAGAATACTAAACACACATAGAACCTACATGACACAGGATTGTTCCTTTTAAATTCTGCAAATATATATTGACACATTAGTAGAATTTTCTTCTGTTATTATTACCATAACCATATACTATCCTTTTCTCTACCTATATGTATTTGAATCTCCCACTTTTAAGTTCAGTAGACAAACATCTGTGTTGCAATTCTCTAAGCAAGGACTCAGCCATAAATCCTATCTGTAAAATGGAATAAAAATGAGGCCTTGTTGATGTCCTTCATTTAAAAGCAAATTAAATTTATGATTTCCCTGACTGGGTTAGTAAACACCTAAAAAACATTTGGGCAATTATATTGCTATGAAAATGCGATAGACTTTTGAAAATAATAACATTGCTTCTGGCCACAAGCACAGAAGGAAACAAAATAATCAATTACTTTATTACCACATTGCGGATGAAAAAGCTACATTGTCAGAACAATTCGATCTGAGGGACACATACCAAGAGATTCAAATGTCAGTTCAAAAAGAAAATTCGGAAAAAATTCAGATTTGAAAATCTGAATCTTTAACAGATAAAAATCTGTATTAAATTTCACCATAATAGTTAAGGAAGATTAGGTCCTTACAGCTAGAAACAAGTCGTTACTTAGGTACAATTATTAATGTCTCGACTATGTTGGCTATGTAATCAACTACAGTATAATAAAGTGTTAAGAAATAGCTAACATAGGTATGCAAAAAGAAAACTGGATAATTAAAGATAATGTTCTTCTGTGACAGGGTAACTACTGAATAAGAAAAAAACAGTAGGTGTGATATAGATTTCATTTAATAAGAGGCAGTTCATGCAGCATTGCCGTATGAAACGAGCAATATATGAGATAAATTAATTTGCTCTGTGGTGGGTATGGCAAAGCCATCTGCAAGAAACTATTTTAAAAAATAATTTCTTCTCCCATTTTAAAACCATTTCAAACAGCAAAAGCAGGAGTGTGTATGACTCTCATCTTTATATAAAACATTTGTTACTTTAAACTGAAACACGACACTGAGAAACTTGACAAAGACCAAGTTAGGAAGAGTCAGGAAGATTTCTGGGTGACAGAATTAGAATTCAAGACACCCTCATTATGCTTTGGAACAATGTTAACAAATCAAAGAAAATTGCTGTAATAAAGGGAAACGCAGAGCACTGCATTCAGAAAGAGAAATCAAGTGTCCACATGTAAAGTGAATCATGATAATTGTGGCTTGCAAAATAAAGCCATCTCATTCCAGGATGTATTAATAAGAATGTTTTTAAGCTAGATGCTAAAACAATTATTTTTATGCTTTATCAGCTTTCCTGATACCACATCTGGTGTTCTACATCCATTTTGCTCATGATCACTTAAGAAAGTTAGTGACCAACTACAGAAAAAAACGGTGAGAGCAAGTGGATTGATCAAAGATTAAGAAAGCATATTATTTGAAGAAAGATTCAATTCATGTTTATTTTCTCAAGAAAAAAAAATACTGAAGGAGTAATATAACAGTCTTCAAACAACTACAGGTTTGTAATGAGAAGAATGGTGAAGAAGTGTTATGCGTCCTGCTATATAGAACAATAAGCAATTATCTTAAATTACAGCTGAAACGTTACAGATTGGAAAATAAGAAATAGGTTGTCACTGTAAAATTAATTGTGTACTCTTAAGGAATGCACACAGTGGTAGAATCCAAGCTTCATTAGATCCTTATAATAACAATTTAGACAAGCATTCATCAAGAATAATCTATGGCTACCAGTCTTACAATTCAGATATTGGACTAAATTACTCATGAGATCTTTATGAGCCCTCCATTTTCCCGATTCCTATGTTTTATCAATTTTCATATTAAAGGGAAAATATTAGCTAGGACGAATGAAGAGTGCTCATTTCATTCATCTGAGGAAATGTAGTATACTCTTCCCCATTTTCCAATCCAGTCAGTCTCCAGTGTGTTAGTATGTTTGAAATTCCTGAGGCACAGGAAGGAACTATATTTTCATTTCCCATAAGTGAGAAAGTGCTCTAGTTGCATGGTTATGACATTATCCCCTTATTCATCTGTGTTTAAAAATAAATGAAAAACCCAAGGATGTTGGAGTTGTTTAGCCTGGAGTAAAGGAGGCTGAGGGGAGACCTCATTGCCTCTACAACTATCTGAACGTGGGTTGTAGTGAGGTGGGTGTTGTTCTCTTCTCCCAAGTAACAAGTGATAAGATGAGAGGAGATGGCTTCAAGTTGTGCCAGGGGAGGGTTAGATGGGATATTGGGAAAAATTTCTTCACTGAAAGGATTATCAACCATTGGAATGGGCTGCCCAGAGAAGTGATCAAGTTATCATCCCTAGAGGGATTTAAAAGATGGGCAGATGAGATGCTTAGAGACATGGTTTACCAGTGGACTGGTTATGGATGGAATTGATGATCCTAAAGGGCTTTTCCAACCAAGTGATTCTATGATTCAGGTGTCTCTGTCTTGAAGAATGTCTCCAGAAGATTTCTCATTCAGAGGATAAACACATTAGAACTACAGTTCTGATATCTTAATTTTTAAGGTAAATGGAAATCATCAACCCCCTAACATAAAACGTTTTTCTGCCATGATACCAAGTTTAGTGTGAGAGATTTAGACTTGAAGCAAGTATTAGAAAAAGCAGTATTTGAATGCAAATTTTACAATTTGACCTTTGTATAAAATTATGCATAAGAGTTTAACTATTTATACACTAACTGTGTATATTTAATTATCTTAGTGTATGAAGACAGATTCAATATTACTGGGGTATAAAAGAATATGACTCCTGCGATGCAGATGTGGTTTAATAACTCCAGGTTTTTAACATCTTTTTCCATTAATCCATCATCTGCTCTTCTGAAAATGCAAAATACTGGAAGTTTCTTATTGCAAGAAAACACAAACCTTCCGTAAATGTGCTTCCTCACCCTCACACTTGGTCATCTGTGGTGAATTTGGTTAGTATAAAGTCCGAGCAAGATTAAAAGCCTTTAATATTTCATAACATGGAAATTAGCTATATCATATATGAACAAAAATTAATATTTTGAGCATTTTATTTTTACATTCACTGAATTGTCTTTTTCCATCAAGTAGTCAAATTAAAATATAACAGAAATTACATAAAAAAACTAGAAGTAGTTAATATCTTGTACTATATATCAAAACTCATATGGCATCAGTCCATGATAGCTGTTCAGTAGTCTAAACCACTTGTAGCTTAAAGTTTTAACTGCAGCTGTAAATGTGATCTTATAAAAGCCAAGCTGGTGCAGTAGTAGAATCAAATGTTGCAATAAGTTTGGATTCTAAGATCTGTTTCAGTTCTTCTACTATACACACATCGAGCACATCTCTTACTTTTTCTAACAATCATCATATCACTAAAAATTCTGACATATTTTGAGCTCCTAAATGATGTAATGTACTAGAAAACACACAAAGGAAATATAGTCATATCTGCATTCGTTGAAGCTGTAGTGCTAAAGAAGCTACAGTGCCAAAAATGACCCTGTATTCAAGGTAACTGTGAATTATGTGTATCAAATTATTACTATATTAAACTTGTCGTGCAATACTATCTCCTCAACTAATGCAGCGATATCAGCATGTCTCCTCTGACCACTCTTTCTGCCAACTTTCTTTTTAAAGATAACAAGAACCTTGAGGTTGGCCCTCATGTTCATTGTTCAGAAAAACTCATCCAGTTCCAGATATGCTCTTCTGTTAAATGACATTCTTTAGTTATCAGACTCCATTCCCAGCTTGTCACTGACAGCATCAGCCATCGTAGTGTAATTTACTGCATCCAGAATTGCAGAGTAAGTTTGTGTTCATTAACAGAGAAAAAGAGATATACTGAACAAGCCAAATCAAATACAGACGGTTGGCCAACTGTACAATTAAAAGTCATAATCATGGCAGAGTTTATTGTTTGCCCTTTACTTCTGTCCACTCTTTGAATTTAAGGGTGGATATTAACAAAGCAGTTGATAAAAGATGTCTGATCTGAAAACCATTATGCTAGCACATCAGTATGCTCCTTCCAGGCTAATTCAATATAGCATGCTAAAACAATGTAATGTCAGGCATTAGGCATTTTGCAGCAGAATTTATTCTGGGTACATTCTGTGACTGTACATAGACAACATATGATCCAAATATTTTGCAGGTGGAAGTGAATCTTGTGAATTATTCATGAACGGCTTAAATCCATGAACCATTTATTATCTGCTTGGTACATCTCTATTTAAGTAGAAATTGTAATGTATTTCTTTCTGAGGAAGTCATCAAATGAAATTTTGTGACTAAAACCTGGCTGCTGTTGTGTGTAAGCTTTGTATCTATAATAAGAAATATTCAATCATGTCTCAGTTTTTAAAGATAATTTTTTATATTTTTCCTTTCAGTGGGCTATGATATTTCTTTGCCCTTAAAATTAAAACATTCAATGTCATAGGTTTTCATTCTCAAGTCTGTGAAATTTTATAGGGAAATGGCACTGACAAAGAAAAGGAAAAATATGTGGATGAGGTTTTGTATGTACTTTTTATTTATGTTTATATTTTAAGTTGCTTACATTGGGCACTAGACTAACCTGAGACAGATCAATGACACATGCGACATAAAGATATTAAAGAGGTGTACTAATTTATCTTTGAGTTCCAAAATTTATTGTATTAACAATACATTTACATGCTATATTCACAGTTATAAATATCAAAGTTTCAATTTAGAATGCAGTGATTTTCTAATTGGAAATCCAACTTGTATTTATGATCCCTCTGTGGCACTGTATCTACTTCATTGCCAATAAGTCAGTGTTGAGTTTATCATCGTCCCCAGCGATGTAAAGTTATTAAAAAATATGTCAGTAAAGACCTCACTCTTCATTATCCTACAACCAATGGCCTTAGTCTACCAAAGCTCTTCACTGTGTATATAATTTTATGTATACACATCGCAGTCATGTCTTTGTTAAAAATTTCTCTTGATGAGTTCAAAGGGTGTCTGAGAGACTCCCTGTGCATTTCAAGTAGATTACTCCTATTACTCTTATGACATAAAGTAGGGAGAAGTTTCTATGTTCCTCCAGAACCATCTTTAAAAAAGCGTAATATTATGGTAGCAATCTGGAAAAACACAGTTTAACTTTCTTCAGAAGGCTGAAGCCGCAGAAAATAAAGTGAACTTGGGAGTTAATCAGAAACAAAATTCTTAAAGCTATCAGGTATCAAAATATAGGAACAGAAATTGCCTCTGTCCTTATGGCAAGGCCTTTTTTATCACATTAAATGGAAGAACTTGTCTGGCCAAGGGCTTTACTTCTAAGGACTGTTTTAAAGGATCAGACCCAAAGGAACTGAAATAAAAAATCTAGTTTCAATTAAAGTGAGGTTTCAGAGAGTATTGTGGAAAAAAAATGAGTGCAGTTTTTCTTTGTGCTTTTTGGTTACCTTCTAATTTGAGAATATTAAAAGAACTCTGCAGTGTAATATAAAATATATTCTAATCTCTATGTTTAATTATGAAGAGCAGTAAATTGATAAAAATAGTCTACGATCAATAAAAAGAAGTATTAACATTCAAATAAGAAGCTGCCAACTTTGCAGTTTAAGGACAAAAGTACTTTCTACCATCAAAAACAATTAGTCTGAATAAAAATTAAAAGAATAATGCAGTTTCTGCTTTCAGAAATATCCTAAAACCTTTTTGAAAACACATTTTCAAGGAGCTGTATTCTCATTTAGATTTATTTGGAAATTTCCTAAACACTTAAAAGCACCAGTCTGATCAAATAACTAAGTACTAAAATAGTGAAAAGGTGTGTAATTTTGTCTTCACTTCAACATTTAAAAAATTGTATGACACTAAATATAAAAACATTAGCATTCATACTGAAATTGATAATATCTGCAGTCCTATATCAGCGGGAGGTTATTAAATCTTGGCTAGATAAGTGTAAGACTGACAAAAGAATGTACTGAGAACTGAAATTCAGTAAAACTTACTTCTCAAACACCATTCCCAAGCAAAATTCTATCCATGTTTCCTCATTGTTCTAAGGAAAATACTTTTTTGCTAATATATGCATGTTTTCCTATAGGAAACACTTAAAATACAGATTGAATAGGCAATATTGTCCATGAAGGAAAGAAAAGCTCTTATCCTTCCTTGTTTCAATTCATAAGCTATATTTTTAGCTCAGTTTTCCCTGAGACATAAAAATTATATACATTAGTTTTATCAATGCTATTATTTTATTCTTAATAGCATGGGTTTTAGTGAATTCTTCAATAGCTCCTACTTAGTGTATGTTCACTCAATGCACAGTGTGTTTTGTGCAATACTTGGGAAGTAGATGCTAAACTGAAACATCTGTCTAGACTTACAGTGTATTTGTTTCACAGCTTGAAGTTTAGACTGGAAATATTTCTTTATGTGTCAAGAGCATAGCAAAAATTATACTTACCAATTTACATCTCTTTAAAAAATAGTTATACTTTTGTTGTCTATAGGAGTCATTCTTGGAACTCTTTTAATAATCTTGCCAAGGAAGTAAGTTTTCCTATAGGGTTTTTTTGGCATGTATAAAATTTCTATAGCTTGTTTTGAAAGACTATCACTTGCATATAATTCTCTGTGTTCGCTGCCCTTGAGCAAACCTGTAGCTTTGTAAGCCAACATAGATATGTTGTCTCTTTAGTCAGAAATTTAGACACCAAGAATGGTACAAATGACCTTCAGAACTGATATAGGCTGTCATAACTCACATAAAACACTTCACAGTTGTCGTGGTTTAGGGCTGGGCCGG
>NW_010182727.1:0-497 GCF_000695765.1 Mesitornis unicolor
TACCAGCAAAACAGAGGCCAGCAATGATCTCAGATATGAGAGCAGAGATTAAGAACTCATGAGTTATGATCCCAATAATGTCTAAATCCCACAGAAGGATCATTCAGGGAGATTTCTCTGCCTGTGAGGAACAGGACAGGGGTACAAAGGGATGAGTTTTCTATCAGCATGTTGTTGGCTCCCTGTTACCAACATCTGCAAAGGATGCTGAGGAGGAGATACACCAGGACACATTTTCCAGGCTGCTTAATGGAAGGATCATTTTGTAAAGATATTGCAGCTTTCCAGCTAGTAGTCTCGCTGCCCAGGGCCTCCTCTCCTCTGCAATCCATGCTCTTTTTTCTAATTTCAACGTTTACTGTCTAAGGCTGAAATGCACCCTTAAATCAGGCTGCAAACCAACTACAGTGTCTTGAAATCAAATATTATAGACGTCTCTGGAGTTAGAAAAGGGAAGATTTGCTTGTAGCTTGTCCTGGTTTGAGCTCAACAGAACT
>NW_010182728.1:0-921 GCF_000695765.1 Mesitornis unicolor
CGCCACGGCACCGCCGCACTCCACCTGCGGCAGCCCTGGCCCCAGCCTGCAGCGCCCCGGTCCCGCAGCGCTCCGGCCCTGCACAAGTGCCCTGGGAAGTCCCCGGGGCTGCTGGGATCGACAGGAAAATGGCTTGTTTCTCCCGTACGATGAGAATTAGAGGAGACACAGCGACGGTGCCTGGATTTCTCAGCGCAAGGATCTGCAAAACTTCCAGTGGGGTCCAAAGCCGATTTCTGCGCGCTCATCTCAGCCAGTGCGCACTGGCGCTCCCCCGCGCAGCGGCACTGCGTCCGTGCAGGAGCCCTCGGCGGTGGGCTTCCTGCAGCTTGTTGATTTTCTACGTGAATAAGCAATGCTAACAAATAAGTAAAAAAAATATTAATCGAGGTACATTTCTTTCCGCTATCTTCCCGTTTAATATTGGGGGGGGATGGGGGGGTGGAAGCTAAACGCAGCCGTCGACTCCCGTTAAAATGTGGGGAGATTTCTCCCTACAGTAACCTGCCCGCCTCAAAAACAAATGGACTTTTTCAAATGAGGGCAAGGAAAAACCTTGGAAACAGTGTAACCCTGTGTCTCTGGCTTCTACAGGGGCTGCTTTTGCCGAGATGCTGTTGATGCTGAGCCTAGCAATCTACGTATGTGCACAAATAAGTAGTGAAAAGTACAGAAAGAAAAAAACGAATGCTAGTAAAAACTCAGTTCCGCAACTATTTAGAAAGGAATTCCAAGTGCCCTTCCCCTGAAAGCGTTAATAGGGTTTGGAGGTTTTGTTTTGCTTTGAAGGAAGAACTCGTAATTTAAAATATTTTCCTCCGGAGCTGGCGCCCGGGAAGAGGCATCTCTCCCCGCTGAGAAGCGGGCAGCCGCCGGGGGGAGTTGATTCAGCCCCAGCCCGGGGGGTTCCTGCTTCCCAGG
>NW_010182728.1:952-1528 GCF_000695765.1 Mesitornis unicolor
CCCCGGGGCTCTGTGCCGCAGGGAGGCAAGGGGTTAACAGCTCCTGAATGCACACCAAGCCCAAAGCTACTGGGAAAGAATATCCAAAAAAATAACCAGTTTTTTTTTTCCAGCCGCTGGACCTTATTGAATGTCATTGAAGAAAGTTTTGAATGCCAGATAAAGAGAGGCGAATTAAAGTGTGTGACAGCAGAGGATAAGCAAACACAAAGAGAACTCTGTCACACTTTGGGCAAAATCCGTGGGCTTTTTACCAAGCCTCTTCGCTATGATTGAATTAAGTAATAGGAAAACATTTTCTTTCAGTTTAGAGCCATTAGACAAAAACTTCAAAGCGAATAACACTTTTTAATGTGCAGCCCAACAATGGAATCTGTTTTGTGCTGAAATGTTTAAATGGTTTGTTGTGCAACTGTGGGCTGAAATAATCCAGACTGCAGCAAAATAGCATCCTTCAGGCCGGTTTATGAGCTCTTGAAACTAGCACAGACCTTTAGTCCCAGGGCTTTAAACTGGATTCCCCTGTCCTTTTGGCTTTCCCCCCACATTTGAAAAAAAAAAAAATAGTAGGGAAAT
>NW_010182728.1:1657-9142 GCF_000695765.1 Mesitornis unicolor
CCTGCCTTTGCCTGCGCGGCCGCGCTGCCGCACGGCGCCGGACTGCCCTGTCCCCGCGGGCGGTCGTGCTGGGACGGTGTCCCCGGTGCCACCGGCAAGCGCCAGCACTTGGGGTCCGGAGAAGGAGAAATACCGGGTGGTAAATGCCACCCCCCGCTCCCTGCACTGGCTATCGCACCCCCTGGAAAAGGGGCTGGGGAGAGGGAGGCATTCGGGTGCGCACTGGCTCGGGGGACCCTCATTGAAGGGAGATCCAGAGACCATTGTAGAAGATGGAGGAGAGAGAGGGAAAAAGCGTTGACACTGACTGAGACATCTCCCTACCCCGGGAGCTGTGGGGTCCCTGGCACTGCTGCCCGCCAGGGGAAAAAGTGTCACACCACCACTGCCTGGGGACAGCTGTATGGACATCGGCTGGAAAGAGGTCCCTCCTCATTTTGAGGGACCAGCCGTTGCCTTTTATGATGAAGCCCTCACTCACCAGAGTAGCTGCCATTGATATCTGGGGATAGGAGGGGACACACACCAACAGTCCCGAAGGAGAGCATGGAGAGGTGCATTAGTGCAGGCCTGGGAAGAGGTGAAGATGGGATCCTACTGGAATGGGATGGAATCAATATTTCCAAGGAGACCATGTCCTTAGTAGCTGAAAAGGGCTGACAAGTTGTGGGTGACTGTAATATTTCCCAGCCTAGCCAGAGAAATTATTTTCTAATGGCAAACAACAAAATGTAAATCAAAGCAAATACTGAACCACAAGGCACACACCATGTGGTAAATTGTCCAGAGAATGTGCCTTTTAATGTCAGACAAACATAGCCCATAAAGTACCTGTGCACCTCTTTAATTAACTTGTCCACAGAATGAATCTGAGTTTACTTGTATAACCAGAAATGTATTTCTAAAAAATTACTTCTTTATTATAAAAATTGATTTTTGTGGCTGCTGTACTTTCCCCGTTGGCCTTTTGCTTCATTGAACAGGACTAACTGCATGAACAGTTATCAGAAACATGTATTTCTGACTTCTGACTCGAACCATATTCTGTACAGAATTAATCTGTTCTCATGGGCTTACTTTGCACACTGACACAACAGTGACTGCATGACCAACCTGTTTTGCAGTGTTTGTTTCTCTGAGGAGAACGTCTCTGCATCTCACTCAGCATCTCTGAGGAGACGTAGAGCAAGCTTCGTTCTGATGGTGGACCACCAAGGCAAAGTGATGAAGTACCTATCTAAGTACCTATCTGGTACCTATCTAAAACCACCAGAAAGCGATGTTTGTGGAGTACTTGTGTCACTCTGTTTGTGTGAAGCTCTGTGTCTTTAAACTGCAGTGTGTATTTTGTGAGAAGCTGAGAATAACATCAGAGAAGCAGAAATAAAACCCAGTCTAAACACAGGCTGTATTACAGCAAACCAGAAGCCCGTCTACAGCCGTAACTTCTCTGCAATAGTGGCTGCAGTGGAAATCTAAGGAAGTCTATGGGAAAAGGACAAGTGTAGGTTGATCCATCACCGGTTTACTCCTGGCCTTCAGTGCTCCATAGTGCAAGGGTTTCCAGACATGTAGGTTATATGTTTGTGTTCAATTCCAGTTCTTTCAAAACAAGGCAAAACAACAGCTTGCTTTGTCATGAAGTTGTCATATGCTTTCCTTCAGCTTTTGTCTTATCTATCAATATCTTCCAAATTCATAGTTGTATAAATTTGGTTGCCTACAAGCAATGGCCTTTGCCATGTAGCCCTGCTGCATTTCCACCACGGTTCATGTAGTTTCATCTAATTTTCACCACAAGCTATCAAGTCAATAATTAATCTATGCCAGTAAAGCCTGTGTCACAGAAGGACTGTAGTCGCTTGTTTCCAGGACCTGTATTTTTTTTCCATTAATTGCTTTCAATAAGCAGATATCAAGCATAGAGATTCACCATTTAGCTTTACTTCAGGCCTGCTGCTTGCTCACAGGGTGGGTCTATAAGTGAATCTTCACCTTCCAAGAAGACAGTTTGCTGCTGTATTTCCCCTCCCTGGGTTGACCTTTCATTCAGGAGGTCTTAAAGAAATGGTTGGAAAGAAATGGTGAAAAAGTAACAGAAAAAGTAGGTACATGTAAAATACTCGCACAATTTAAAATAGCTTTTTGCTTTTATAGAGAGACCACATCTCAAATGAGTGGTGACCTTGTAAGACAAAAGGGCACACAGGATGGAGAAGTTCTTAGAAGCAATGAAGACAAGGAATTGCAAAAAGGAGCTGGATATGAGTTCTGCAAACCTGGTTACATTTTTAAATCATTAGAGGTACAGCCCTTTAATCTCAGAATTCATGCATTTTTTATTGTAATCTTCTCCTTTCTCCAAATTTCCCACCTTTATATATGTTGAGTCCTTTACAAACTGAAAGTTTTTGAGGTTGTCTGTCTGGTCTTTGAGAATATCCATGGGGAAATTCTGTCATCTCATACAGTAAGAGACTATATAGTATCTGTTATTTCTATGAAGCATTTGTACAATTTTCTGCAGCCTGATCAGCTTCTTTGCAGGTTTTAATCACATTCATGTGGCAAGTACTCAACAAACCACATTGACCTGTAGTGTGTGTACTTGGGATTATGGCTATCCTGGTGTCAGTGTTGGCTTGTCATCGCTGCCTAGCAGATTTGGAGAGTTCTGCAGTGATTGTGTTTATTGCCGAGTGAGACATCTGGTTACTGCACTCTGTGATGGAAGAGAGAAAAAAAAAGTTCTATTAGAGTTATATTAGAGTCACTGTTAAAGACCTTTTTTCAACTTCTCCCAAGTGAAGCTGTACCGTAAGCTGATCGGAAAAAGCAGAATTTCCCTGAGTAATTTTAAAAAGAATAGCAAAGAGCTGAAGACGTTGGAGTCAAGATTAAACTCTTTGCTTGAAAGAATATCAGGACTTCAACTTCCCAGACAGAGTTTCCCTGACACATAGAAGACATTTCCTATAGAGTTTTGCAATGCTACTATACAGCCACATGCAGAAACACACCATGAGCATTGCCAAAGGAGGAACACGGCAAATGAAGCAGAGTGTTTTGCTTCAGATCAATTGCTGGGAGGCCGTGCATGGTGAGTGGCAAGGGTTGTGAGAGAAGAGGGAAGCTTGCTTGCCTGCTGTGGGGTTTCCTGGCCATTGCTGAGGTGGTGTAGAGACAGAGCCTGAAAGTTGAGAGCAAAAATGTGTAGCTTGGTTCCTTCTTTGATGTTGATGAATGCATGTTCCTCAAGTGTTTATCACACATTAATGTGAAATGATTATCTTAGATGTTTATTCAGCTTTTGTAAAGCAGACCCCACCAAGGTATGTTAATTCCTTTAACTTGCCAGTCCTGGCAGTAGACTGAGAAAAGGAACACTCTGCACTGACAAAATAATTTTCTTACTTTTATTACATTTTGCAGACTTAAAAAATCCTTCTGAATACAGTAGAGTATTCAGAACTTATTAGATTACATGTGTTCGTGTCTGCATATCTGGATATGAACTTGTACATTATAAAATTAAATATATAAATCAATACATCAAGCATATAGAATGAGTGTGTACAGCCATACACAGCCATATTGTAGCAAATTTATAGAAATAATTTCCTGGAAGACGAGCACAGTCATTTGTTGAGCTCTATTTATTTGCATGGAACTCTACCAGTACACAGCAGAATATTTTTTAGAGACACAAGACGAATATCAGTTAACAAATACACCAATATGGATATCCAAGTCAGTGTATGACCAATGTATGTGATGGCACTGCATTTTTTGTGTATTTCAAATGCAAGTAAAGCTTGCAAACCTCATTATTCCACTGCCTTGTTTTCGTAAGTATAATGACCCAAAACATATAAAGTTTGGATTGGCAGTTGTTATAGTCTGTCCTGGACTGGTAACAGACCTACGAAGTCTCCTAGTCAAAATGTGAACTTCATAAGTCTGACTTGTGCTTCACATACTTTTGCTGTTAGATCTTCTTCCACATTTGCAGAGTGGTGTCAAAGACTCTCCCGTCCTGTGGCCCTGTGTACCTAGTGTGCAGCATTGCAGATGAGCTGCTACTGGGGATGGGCGTGAGCAAGGAGGCTCCAAGTTTCTCTTGAAGGGGCTCACTTCCTCGATTTAGTTTAATGCCACAGTCCCTCCCATCATGGGCTTTGGTGGTTCCCTCTGTGCTTCAGAGATTCTGTGCACCACATGATCCCAAGCAGAGCTGTCTTGTGTTTTGGGAAAATAACCCAAAACTGTGTATTCTGATAGCTCTACGAAAGACATTGGCCTATGTTATGGGCCTTATGTCAGTGCAATTCAATGTGAAGACAGCACACCCCAAAATACAAGTTGGATATCAGGGACTTCTGGAATCCCACAGTGTTTGTCAGACCCTTGAACTTCAGCTCTTGCAGTTTGTGTGAAATACTTAGCTATGAAAGGATGAATTTACAAAATGTTTAGATCTTCTGAAGAACAGTCTGTGTTGGTTTTTTTTTTTAATGTTTGAAGTACACACGAAGTAGCCAATGCCCTTTGGCATTGTGTGGAGGGTGAGATACACTAAATTCATTTCCATGTGTGAGATGATACATTTGTGACAGTATAAATGCTTATTGGTACCCATTTAAAATACTATTTATTTGTCTGTCAGAAATGGAATAATCTTAGTCAAACTTTATTCTCCATGTAGTGCTACTGTGGGTGCATAAACTTCTCTTAGTGTGTTACCTTTCACTGTACCTATTACAGACATATAGGGAACATGCTTTTTTAAGAGGACGAGTCTACTTATGAGCTGGTCACCCTTGACTCCCTTTGTAGTCAGTGGAGAGAAACAGGTATTTGCAAGAAGGGATTAATCTGACTTACTTCATAAATCCTTCAAATGAAACAAACCCCACCAGAAATGCCAGTCTGGCACTAGAGAGAATCTCTAAATGCCAAATCCAGATGCATGTGTCCAGGTGAAGTCCACTTGTGATATCTCTCTGTACCGCTCTGTCGCAGCTGTTGCCTTTTCTCATGGATGGAGGCTGTAACTCTTTGGACCATGACTCTTCAGAAGCCATGAGGTTGCATAGCTTGGTAGCCAGGAGCAGGTTCTGAGGAGCCCTTCCATGGCTTCTCCCATTTTTACCTTTTACACTTCAATCAACACTTTTCTGATACCTTTGGCAGCTTGCATGGCTGAGGTCAGAGACTTTTAACTCTACTCCTGTCCCAGAGTAAGGAAATCAGAATCCTGTGTGTTAAAAATGCGTCCTGGGAGACTGCTTTGATCCATTAGATTTCAGCCAGGCATTCCCCTTAACTCTGCATCTTATAGATTTTTCCTCCAGATTTCCAACTTCACTCTTTCTTTGGATGCTCTTCTTACTGTTCCTTCACTTCAGAGTACCTGTAATTCTCTCCATCACCGTCTTCACTCACTGTCTTTCTTTTCTGCTTTTCAGCCAGATCACTATCTCAGAAAATGGACTAACTCTTCTAATAGCTTTTAATGCATAAGTGTGAGAGACGAGGTCTGAGTCTAGAGGAACAAAGTCTTCCCATTATCCCCCCCAAAAGATCAAACTAGGAAGGAGAACAAGCAGGACTGATAGTATCTTTTCCAAATTTTTCATGTTGCCCAGACACAGGGGTAGGAAAGAAAAAAGAATATACCATAAAAGAATAACATTTTGCCTGCTGCAGTTTAGGAGACTACTGTCTTAGTTACAGACACGTAAAATGAAAAGATAAATTAATCTTGCCATAAAGAACAGGCTGGGGGAAAATCCATGTTGCAATCAAATAAGATGAGGAGAGAAATTTCTACAGACATTAGGAGACCAATTGTGCCTAGAGATGTATAAATACTTAGATTCAATCTTCGACAACAATTGAAAAAAACTCAGCAGTTGCATAAACCATCCATTTTTCTTCTTCAGAGATTTTAACCAAACTTCCTCTCTTTCTTTTTTCATGCCTAAGCTTAGATCAAATAGTGAAATAATTTCCTTCATGGTTACAAACAGTTGGAAAGGGCCTGGAAGTGGGGAGAGTGTAAGAACCCTCCAGACCCAGGCTGGCTTTCAGTATGTTCATCTGTACACTTAAACACACCACCACCTAGATCTTCTTTGCTAAGTAGCATCCTGGCCGGGTTGCTTAAGAAAAAGACAGAGAATGCTCTGTAGGCAGGACATTGTTATTACAGCAACATCTGAAGGTAAAACTATGGTCAGTACATGTCCTCCAGCTGTGACTAAAATAGCCATGGATTTGGATTGACCAGAGAAAGCAAGGTTACATAGAGGAGCTTAAGCATCCTGGGAAATGCTCACCAATATTGTTATCACGTAGACACTCCTCCCCTGGCCACTTCTGGGTCTGTCAACAGATATGCAGTGCACAACTCTCTGCAGCCTTTCTGGTACCCACGAAGACTTCAGTACTGGCAAAGGCAGAGCAAGGAAAAGTAGCACTAAGTCTTCTGCTTGTGTTTTCAGTTTCACACCCTTTAACAGATGAGCTGTCCTACAGTAAGAAAAAACAGACTGGAGTGGGTTTGCCCTGAGTTTCCATCTCATTTGTCCTGTGGACACCCTCTGTCTTTCCTTTCCTCAGATCCCTTCCTTTCCAGCAGCGTAGTCAACCTCACATCAGGAAAGATCTGCCTCCCTTCAGAAAGGATGTGATTTTCTTTGCTGCCAATGGTCTCAAAACTACATCTTCAATTTTTTAGAGCTGAAGCAGTGAAGGAAGGCTCCTGAGACCAATTTGCTCTGCTATTCTGGGCAAGATCCTGCAGCATCTCTCAGTATAGGAAGCACCTTGCTCTCAGGTAAAGGCAGCAGCACTCTGGAAGAGGTTGTGACAAGCCTGGATACTGCTGGACTTCTCTCTCTAGTACTGCAATCATTTTGCTAGCTGTAGCTAAGTCTCAGCCTTACCATCCTCCTCTTCATGAAGCTGCAGTTTCAGCTTTGCCCAGGGTATTTGCTGGGGCTGGTATGTTTTAGGGTACCACATTTTTCATCAGCCGATCCCTCTATGGTTTGGTCAGAGTGTTGTTTTTGGCCTAAAGAAGCTTGGCGTATACCAGAAGAGATAACAACCAAATAATTTGCAACTCGGAGTGCTTCCACAGGGAGAACGCAATCTACAGCTCTCTCTTATTTCAGAAACTTTTGAGCAGTTATTTTTAGGCTGTATTCCTAATCATTTAGCTTGTTAATTCCTTTTGGCTTTACTATGGTACTTAATGTGAAAAGTTAGTTTAATATACAGGATTAGCAGAACTTCCATGTGGGATAGCTGTTGAGCATCCCATCAGGTACAGTCCGCAGCATTTATCGTTTTTTTATACACACATACATATACAGAGGCAGACATTGAGTACAAATACATATGTCTACCAGGGCAGCAAAGCCACAGGACTTGGTTAAACAGCGATTTATGGGTGCACATTAAGAGAAAGAAGGAAGC
>NW_010182729.1:0-220 GCF_000695765.1 Mesitornis unicolor
TGATGTCATTTGGAGGAATTGTGATGTCACGTGGGACACTATGATGTCATGTGGGGGGGTCTGTGATGTCACATGGGGAGCTGTGATGTCACATGGGAGCACTATGATGTCACGTAGGGGGTCTGTGATGTCACATGGGGGTCTGTGATGTCACGTGGGAGGGGCTGTGACGCAGCGCAGAGGCGGCTGTTGCGCAACCGGTGGGGGAAGGGGGGGGGGC
>NW_010182730.1:0-475 GCF_000695765.1 Mesitornis unicolor
GATTTTGGGCTTTTCTGGGTCAATTTTGGGGGTTTTTGGGTGGATTTTTGGAGCTTTTGGGTGGATTTTTTGGGATTTTGGGGTTTTTGGATGGATTTTGGGGATTTTGGAGTGGATTTTTGGGGTTCTTGGGTGGATTTTGGGGGTTTTTGGGTGGATTTTTTGGGTTTTTGGACTTTTCTAGGTCAATTTTGGGGGTTTTTGCGTGGATTTTTTGGGATTCTGGGCTTTTCCAGGTGGATTTTTTGGGTTTTTGGGTGGATTTTTTGGGCTTTTGGGCTTTTCCAGGTGAATTTTGGGGTCTTTGCATGGATTTTTTAGGATTTTGGGCTTTTCCAAGTGGATTTTTTGGGTTTTTGGGTGGATTGTGGGGGGTTTTGCGTTGATTTTTTGGGATTCTGGGCTTTTCTAGGTCAATTTTGGGGGTTTTTGGGGTCTTTGGGTGGATTTTGGGCTTTTCCAGGTGGATTTTTTT
>NW_010182731.1:0-1271 GCF_000695765.1 Mesitornis unicolor
CTTCCCCTGGGGTTGTCACCCCCTGCTTTTGAGGACATCACCCCTGCTCTTGGGGTCTGTCACCCTCTGCTTTTGGGGACGTCACCCCCTGCTTTTAGGGGATGTCACCCCCTGCCTTTGGGTTCTGTCACCCTGTGCTTGGGGACATCACCCCCTGCCTTTGGGGTTGTCACCCTCTGCCTTCGGGTTCTGCCACCTCCTGCCCTGGGGACCATCGCACTCACCCTGGGGGTTGTCACTGCTCCCTTGGGGTCTGTCACCCTGTGCTTGGGGACATCACCCCCTGCCTTTGGGGTCTGTCACCCCCTGCCTTTGGGGTTGTCACCCCTTACCCTTGGGATCTGTCACCCTCTGCCCTTGGGATCTGTCATCCCCTTCCCCTGGGGTTGTTACCCCCTGCCCTGGAGATGTCAGCCCTGCTCTTGGGGACATAACCCCCTGCCCTGGGGACCATTACACATTCTGGGGGTCTGTCAGCCCCTGCCTTTGGGGGTTGTCACCCTCTGCCTTTGGGGTCTGATCTTGGGGACATCATCCCCTGCCTTTGGGGTCTGTCAGCCCCATCCTGGGGATGTCACCCCCTGCCTTTGGGGTTGTCACCCCTTACCCTTGGGATCTGTCACCCTCTGCCCTTGGGATCTGTCACCCCCTTCCCCTGGGGTTGTCACCCCCTGCTTTTGGGGAATGTCACCCCCTGCCTTTGGGGTCTGTCAGCCCCATCCTGGGGATGTCACCCTCTGCCTTTGGGGTCTGCCACCTCCTGCCCTGGGGACCATTGCACTCACCCTGGGGGTCGTCACTGCTACCCTTGGGGACTGTCACCCCCTGCCCTTGGGGATGTCACCCCTGACCCTGGGGGCTGTCCCCGCTGCCTTGGGGCTCCTGGTGATGTCCCCCTCCGTGTCACCCATCCGTGTCCTTCCCCCCCGCAGGGTCCCTGGTGGGTGCCCAGGTCATCTCTGAGAAGAGGGAAGTGCCTGAAAACCAGCGTGAGTGGTGCTTCCCCCAAAAAACCCTGTTACCCCCCAAAAAACCCCTTGTTTCCCCCCCAAAAAAAATCCTGTTACTCCCCAAAACCCTGTTATCCCCCAAAAAACCGCGTTACTCCCCCCGAAATACCCCATTACCCCAAAAGAAAACACTGTTACTCCCTTAAAAGCTGTTACCCCCAAAAAAAACCCTTGTTACCCCCCCAAACCCCTTCTTACCCCCTCAAAAACCCTGTTACCCCCCCAGAACCCCTTGTTTCCCCCCAAAAAAACCCTGTTACC
>NW_010182732.1:0-8282 GCF_000695765.1 Mesitornis unicolor
GGGAGACTGTGTCAAAGGCTTTACTGAAGAACCCAAACAGGTACATTAATGCGCAGTTTTAGGCACCTACATTTCACCATAGCTTGCTTTTGCTGTCAGTGAGGGTAACAGAGCACTGGAACAGGCTGCCCAGAGAGGTTGTGGAGTCTCCTTCTCTGGAGACATTCAAAACCCGCCTGGATGCCTTCCTGTGCAACCTCATCTAGGTGTTCCTGCTCCGGCAGGGGGATTGGACTAGATGATCTTTTGAGGTCCCTTCCAATCCCTAACGTTCTGTCATTCTGTGATTCAACAATACACAGCAAAGCATACTGCAGAGACCCAGAAGCACACGTGGTACAGCCACAGCCCCACACCCCACTGAATGACCTGTGCCCCAAACATCCTCTCTGCCTTTGAGATACATCCCTCGTGCGCACAGATGCGACCAGGAAAAAAAACTCCTTAGAGCAGATGTGTCTGGACTTTTCTGATTAAGAAGCTAACCAGGAGCACCTGTAGAAAATTGCATTTTAATAGAATGTCATAGGAGGGACACTTTTTTTTCTCAGAAAGAGAATTCACAGACAAAAAAAAATACTAATCTGATCTGCCTCTGACACCTGATATAAAATGTCAAATATTCACGGAGAAAGGAAGACTGGAAGAGCAAGCTTCCTACTTGGAAGCAAGCTACTGTAGACTGAAAGGCCCATTCTGGGCTATTAAGTCCAAACCTCTGATAACTTGAACAAACATTATGTAAGTTCTAATTCCTACACAGAAGGTCCATTCAAAAAACAAACAAACAAACAAATTTAAAAAGGCTTATCTTTTGCAGGGAAGTAATTAAAGAGCTGACTTCTCTGAGGATAAAACTAAATGTTGTATCTTAAAGTCACTATTAAGCCCAAGGACTGGCTGAGCTATGGCCATTCAGTCTGTCAGGGTCTGCCTCAACTTCCAACAGGCCTGCACTGCAACCAATCTTAGGTCACAGTAATGACCATAAGGTGTTTTTCTATGCAACATAATACTAACTATCATACTGAATCTCATTCTGCAGGAAAGAGACCTTTACCAAATATAAAAAACATATTCAAAGGACAGAATGTATTTAAACTAAATTCTTCTTAAATCAGTAAAGCTTCAATAATTACAATTAAAGTTTATTTACCCTTATGCTTTTACAATTACTCACTATTTGCTAGAGAATACTTAAACCAACCAAGCAATCCAAGCAAATACAGTGCATTCATGAGTTTTTGTTATTCCTATTACCATTTGTAATAGTTACAGATTCATTGTGCCCTGCACTGTTGAAGAAAAATGGTCTTTGTTATCTGCAAAAGCAAAAGGACTGATTCAGGATGGGAAAAGCCTGTTTGAAAGGCAAGAAGTACCAAAGGAGAAGGATGGAGAAAAGTGAAACAAGGCAGAACAATACAGAATGCACTCACTTAACATCTGTACAGGTCAGATACACAGGTTCTTTCTGGTCCTCTTCTAAATTAGAAGACAACTGCTGTGCTATCGAACACATAGTAACAAAGATCTTTAAAATCTTTGCTGACCTAATTACTTTCACTTGGTTGTACTGCATGTTTCCCATTAGCAAACAATCCGATGAGGTTAAATTCACATTGCTGCCAAACAGAATTTGAGTATAGCTTTCTTTACCTTACCAGTGTCAGAGAAACAGAAGTGGCAAACTATAAAAATAAGTGAAAATTGTCTGACTGAAATAAAAATGCAGCACCATTAAGAATAACTGTGGGCCAGATGCTGAAGATTTTGCAGCAGTTCCAGAAATTTCATAAACTAGGTATTAGTTGTTTTTTTGGGTTTTTTTTTAAACAACATCTCTATTCTGATACAGGACTTCCTACATATTGCTGGGGTAGGGGATGTTGCCTCAGGAATTGTAGAAAAACTCAACTTTAGCTGGCCTTAGAGTAAAAGTAACCCTGTACTATTAATTAGATTCACATAGCTAGGGTTAACGCCATTACAGGAGGGGACATGGAGGGGAGAGGGACATTCTCTCCATTCCACATAAGCATCAAATTCTATAACCACGTTTCAACTGTCTTTCAGGCATTCTCATAAAAATCATAATCTTATCATTACTATTTCATTGTTGAGGTAGTATTTGCAAAAGCCCCAAAGCAACAATCATGACAGACAGAAGCTCTTATAATGCCCAAATCAGTGTCAAGGAGGACAATTTTGCACCTGGATTTATTGTATCACTTCTGGAAAAGCTGGTCACAGTTTCATAATTATGAATGGATTTTGCAAATAAAAGCAAGGATTCAGCTTCTTGACTTTCTATGATGGACAAAGGTTATCCTTTCTGAAATCCACTGTAAATTTACTAATATTTTTACTGATTCATTCAAAGAAATAATTTGTAAGTTAATTCTTTTAAGGCACACAGCAGTATCAGATTTGTGACCCAAAACACATCATATTCCTCAAAAACGTTCCATGTGCTCAAACTTTAAGAAGACTTTACTACAAGTAATTAAGACATAGCTGAGCAAAAGGTAGTACCCATTTTCTAATTTTATTGTCCTGTTTGGGTACATCCTAAGTCAGGCCAACATCTCTGTTCCTAAGTGGAATCATACATAACCAAAATGGTCTCATCTCTTTCACATTATTAAAGCATTATCAAAATGTGTCAGCAATAAGAGAAGCTGAACTTGCATCAAGGGTTCTCATCAACGGATGGCTTGGTTGCAGTGTCACTGCCAAACGATGGTTTAATTCCCAGTGATACCGAGCTTCTTCTCCTACGACTTTTTACTTTGCTGTTGCTTCCATTTGCTTTCTGCTGCTGTAGCAATAGGAGATTATAAAATGGCCATCAGATTGTAATTTCAAGAGCAAGCACTGCATTGTTTTTCTATGGAGAAAGAATGGTTTATGGATTGTGTCTCGAATGACTTACTTTATTACTGATTAGGTGGTGCTATATAGAGGATTTCTTCCACATGAAGAGTTTAAGATAGTATTATAGCACTTGAGTACGTTTCCAGGGAATATTCAATTTCACTTTTTTGTTCTTCTTTATACCAATTATCCAAATGTTAATATCTTTTGCTGCTGTAGTTACTTTATTAGATTCTGCTGGCCAAACACCTACACAGACTAGTAAATGGCAGAACAAGAACGAAGCGTCTGTTTTTCCGCTTTTCCTCTTCACATTATGACAGTGAATTTCTGAAGCTGTTTGTGCCTCACTTAAGAAATGGATAGAGTTCACCAGAAAGCAAACAAAAATTCAATTACTGAACGTTCTCATCAGACATTAGATAGCTGAAAAAAGAATGCAGAATTTCCCTGTTCTTGTGACTGAAAAGAGTTACCTATGGTAATTTTTGTTGAATGCTAACTTTTTCATAATATCTTCTGCAAAAGTAGGCCTTGGAGGTTAGCAACTGATCAGAGCTGTGAGTCACAACACCCCAAGAGGAATGTACCTCATTAGAGCCACAGCATGAGTGGACATCCTAACATGTGAGGTAAGCGAGATGAGGGAACACTGAAGCATAAAGTCAGGAGGAATTTCTTTTAAGGTTTGTCATGAGGGTGAAATTTGGCCTATTCATAGAAAAAAGCAGCACAAGAAGTTTTGATTTGCCCAAGTGATAGAAATCTCTTTCCAACACTAGCTGACTTCACCTAGGCCAAGTACTGACATGACCGAAGCTTTTGTAAAACTGATTTATAACATAAGCCTTGTCAAATAAATACTCAGGAGCAAGGTTTTTTCCAGATAGGAAGTACTAATGCAAGAAGGTGGAAAACAGACTAAATACTACATTTTTCATTAAGATATAAGTGCACTGACACAGATGTCACCAAAAAAAGCAAATATACAGTACTCACTGAATATAACTGGCTTTAAAATCACTTTTGCTCTAGTACTGCTTTGATTAAAACGGAATCTAGAAAGTCCACTTTGATAACGCAGTAGAGAAATAAATTTGCAATATACATAAAGAAAACCTTCCAAAGACAGGAGTGGGCCAACAGTTGAAGGAACTGAACCTTCATTAACCCTCTTTCTCCGCTGTCCTTAATCTCTTTTTTTTCTTTTTTCCTCCTCTGCTGCTTTTAAAAGCTGCCTAACAGTTCTAGTAAAATGACAATGATTCCATCTGATTTTACTGCACTCCTTTGCACTCTTTTTCTTCAACCCATGTGCAAATAAGTGAACTCAAATAGGTGTTTTTCACATATGCAATAAGATCCAAAAGTTGTCTATTTACACATCTTCATTATTGTACTTCACGACTAATAGATTATTTTGTATACCAGAAATTCTGCCTTTATGTGCAACTTCTTAATGAAATATTTACAGAAATACGCAGCTGCATAATCTTTACATATACTGGCAAGCATGCAGTCTGCAATCCATACCCAAAGCTAATGTAAGTATCTAAATATGCTTATATTCCCATTAGTATTGGGCAGGGAAGAATGCTCAGATTTGAGGAAAACAACACTATTTTTTCAATTCTATTCTTCAGAAACCAGGTAAACATGGTCTGCAAAATCAGATCATAATGTTTAGCCATTCTGATATTCCATTTGCGATCAAGTACACATTTCCTTTTCTGTGTATGTTAGTAAAACAACCTTGAGTCAATTACAGCTATAGTTTTTATGGGCAAACAATTTTTTTTAAAGTGCAGAAATTTTTAACAGTGCAGAAATCAAAAGTCAGAACCATGAATCTTGGATCTTATTCAATCACGCACCAAAAACCAAATGCCATACAACCCACTTCAGTTTAAAGATGTGTCATAAAAACTGAGCTGAAAAGCAGAACTTGGTAAACTAACCTCAGAAATATTGGTTTATTACCCACCGTAGTTTCTGGTTATACTGCTTGACTTTTTCTAGTGAGGCTGCATTAATCTGAGCTTGAAATTCTTCTACTGAGACACTGGCTCTGTAGTAATACCCTTCCATGCTCTCCAATGCTGTGAAAAAAAGAAAGCAGAATGGGGCAGAGAAAAATCAGTATTAAATATTCAGTATTCACCTTTTTTGTAACTTTGCTCACAGACTAGTGAACTACTTTTTAACCTTGAGGCTGTGACCCCCACTGTGGATTGCTGAGCTGTTTCCATATGTCATCAAATTCATACAGATCTCTTTAAGATTTCATTTACAAGAAAAATTACAATTCTTGCCCTGTGGAAAATATAAAGGAGAGAGCTAGTTTGAGTTCTGCTGCTCTAATTAAAATACTCCTGCCTTGTGAATGTAAATGTGTTTTTTAGTTTTGATATATCCTGGAAGAAAACAGTAGAATGAGCCGGAGCAGAGGAAAGACAGCATTAGTACCAGCTACTTTCACAGAGGGAGCCCTAACAACTTCTCATTAAGTCTGTTTTTGGGATATGCGGGGCACTTGAACCTCTAGTTACTCCCACTGGTAATCTAAATGCCTTCTTCTGGACCAAATGAAGCAAACTTTTCTGGATCTCTGAAAATGCCCTATAAGCCCCTTTTCGGGGATCAGGTAAGTTTCTAAAGTCAAATATTTGACTATGTACACCTTTGTTGAATTCACTTCACCAAAGCAAGGATGAATCAAGAAATCAGGAACTGAACAAAGACTTCTATTAAAGGAAGGATAATATGTTCTTTTCATTGCGGAGAAATTGAAAGAAGGAAAAAATGAATGCAAAACCATTCCATTGTGGCATGCTCTTCCTAGCAATAGTGTTCAAAAAAAAGAAATGAAAAAACCCCTAACATTCCCCTACCTCCTTTAATTTAGATACTCAAGGAAGTTTAATCTTTTCTTTTGCCAAGCCAAATCAAGTGTTTGAAAGGTTCTCAAGAAAATTTGGACTGGAAAATTCAAGATTTTTACATTAAAAGATTAACCTTATTATAACATAAAACATAGGCTCTTGGTGAAATAGGGTTTTTTTGGGGAGAAGCATTAAAGATTTCACAGTTAGGAATATTGCCCCTTTAATAATCCATACACATTCTAAGAATTCATCACCGTATCAGAAAATGCAAGCAATAAGGAGAGTTCTGATGAAAACATGCTGCCATCTTACAGCTTCAGCTGCACACAGAATATTAATTCTGCTTGTACTGCTTAATATGACCAGTTAATAAATTATTCATTCATTGTGAAAGAACATGCAAATTGGACTCCCCTTCTGTGCTTTCAGAGTTTGTAATTCTACTTCTGCACAAAAAATATTAAATTTCAACAGTCAGAATCACTTCTTAACTTCCTTGGTGCTAAGTCACACCAGAAAACCCACACAGAAATATCCACTGAACTCCATTTATAATAGCATGGTAGTGCAAACAGAATTGATAATCTGTACTGCTTATTTACTGGCATAAAGCTGGTTTTACCCAATTAAATCACCCAACCGGGAAACTCAGTCATCTGTCGGGACTGGCTGGAGCACACAGCTCTGGCAGGGAATCCCACAGTGTGCTTTGGCTCTCCCCATTCTGAAGGATTTAACATTTTTCTACCTAATATATTACAAAGCTCTTTTGTAAGGAAGCTTTCCTTACATGAAACATGTCTGCTATGGTATTTCTGAATCCATTAGGATATTATGGTCTGAATTTGTGGGAGAAAAACCTGGAAGGATGGGCAGGCTTAAAGGGTAGTAGCTAATGGGACATGATCTACCTAGGGTTCTACATTGTGCAACATCTTCAACACTGACCTGGAGGAACTACTGAACTACTCCAAGGGCACTGACAGGGTGCCCTCTCATCAAGTTTGCAGCTGATACCAAACTGGGGGAAGCAGTGGATATACTCAAGTGCAGGGCAACCTAGAGAGGGACCTAGATTGACTGGAGTAATGGGCCAACAGGAACCTCGTGAAACTGAGCAAGTATTCACTAGATAGCATCTTGAATACTGTGTCTAGCTTTGGATTCCACAGTACACAAAAGCTGTGGATCAGCTTGAAAGAGCTGAGTATAGGGCCACCAAGACGGTCATGGAGTGGAGCACATGCTCTGTGAGGAGAGGCTGAGGGACCTGAGCTTGTCCAGCCTGCACCAGTGATGGCTTTACCATCCAGGTGCCATTAGCTACCAGGAGGTCAACGAGAAGACAGAACCAGGCTCTTCACAATGCTGTAAGGTGGCAGGACAAGTGACAATGGAAATAAATTGAAATGAGAAATGCTTCAACCCAATAGAAAGAAAAAACTTTTTCATTACTAGGGCAGTCAAATAAAAGAACATATTACTCAAAAGGTTGTGCAGTTTCTGTCCATGGGTGTTTTCAAGACCTTACCTGATAAACACCTGAGCAACCTGGTCTGGTGTCACACCTATGAGCAGGAGGTTGGACCAGAGACCTCTTGAGGTCCCTTCCAATCTAAATTATTCTAGGATTCTATGAAAAACTAAAAAAAAAATTAAACCCTACATAATTAAGAGAGTAAGCAGCAATTTTAAATAAATTGAATTTTAATTTTAAGTAAAATATCTGTTCTTTTAATTAAGCTTATATATTGCTGAGATCTCAACTCTAATGTAGGAAATAAAGAAATCTGAAAATCCGAATCTTTTTGAATGTATACACTTAAGTATACATTTGCATAAAACTGTTTTTACTAGTGGAGGGATACATAATATAGCCTGGGTAAACATTAAAAAACTTTTTCTAAAAATGTCTCCAGTCCCTATCCCGCAAACACATAGACTTGTAATTTTAGGCACAGAGCTGTGCAACACAGAATAGAGCAACACAGAGATAAACAGACTGATGTGTGCTGACTTGTGCCTTTGATAAATTACTCCAAAGACATGATTTTCCAAATGTTCCATCTGAAAACATCATAAGCCATTTTATTTTAAGCAGGAAACAGCTTCGGTCTGTTAAGCTTGGGAAGCAAGGATTCCCTTCACAGAGGAACTTACAGAAGATTTCTACATTTGCAGCTAATAAATTTCAATTAAAAATGGGGATCGACTGAGTTTGATGTCAGCTCAGCCAAACCTCATAGGAAGGAAGTAAAGAATAGAATCCCAATTCACTCATTAATGAGGAAAAAAAAAAAGATTTAAACACTAGGATTTAACTTCTTATCCAGGACTTCTTAATCTTGGTGTCTAATGGACCATTTGGAGGAGGCTCCTTGAAAATTAAAGAAATTTGGTATGAAAAAGAAAGAAGAAATCTTCTATATTACTGAAAATTATTAAGCAGATATAACACTTGAATAAAAGTTTGCCCTTTTCCTTTGGTTGACTACAAAGATGTTTATCCTAAGACAAATA
>NW_010182733.1:0-690 GCF_000695765.1 Mesitornis unicolor
TCCGCCTCACCGCAATTGCCGCTGCCGCAGCCACCGCCATGTAACCCAGCGCAGAGGGCAGGGAGGGGCGGTGCTGGTGCTGATCCCCGCTATATAAAAAAGATGCGGACAGGATGGAAAGGGTCTAGAGAAGGGCCACGAGGATGATCAGAGGACTGGAAGACCTGCTGTACGAAGAAAGGCTGAGAAAACTGGGCCTGTTCAGCCTTGGGAAGAGAAGGCTTAGGGGGAACCTTATCACCATGTACCAGTACATAAAGGGTGGCACCAAGAAGATGGAGACTCCCTTTTCACAAGGAGTCACATGGAAAAGACAAGGGGTAATGGACACAAGTTGCTTCTGGAGAGATTCCGATTGAACTCCAGAAGAAATTTTTTTACCATAAGATCAATCAGACATTGGAACAATCTCCCAGAGGAAGTGGTGTATTCCCCTACATTGGTCAGTTTTAAGAGTTTTAACAGACAGGGTGCTGACTCGTCTCATTTAAACTATACTTTTACCTTGAAAGGTTGGACTAGATGATCCTTGTGGTCCCTTCCAACCTGGTATTCTATGATAAGAAATGATTACAGAATTTTCCACTTGCAGTTCAGCCTCCACAAACCTCAAAGGACAAAGGGAATGAGATTGTTTAGATTGGCAGGGAAAATAGAAGTGGCTCCCTTTAAGAGCCAAAATAATTTTGG
>NW_010182733.1:721-4077 GCF_000695765.1 Mesitornis unicolor
TTAAGGAGCCAAATTAATTTGGAGACTTAATGCAGAAGGCCAGAGTGAGAGGATGGTATCACCTGAGCAGGTGGGAAATGTCTGCAGACTTTTACAAGTATTGAACATTGGGAAAGACAATATAAATGAAGTGCTTCCTTTCTGGACTTAGGTTCATGCCAGAGAGCAGCTAGAGAAGGCAGTAGAGGAGCGTCATCTCATGATAAGTGGTGTAGGCATTCTCTACTGAAGGCTGTTGGATAAATGCAACAATTTTTGTCACATGTAAAGGATAAGGGAATACATCTGTCACTAGGGAGCGGCAGTTCAGCTGATGTCATAGAGGGACCATGAGTTATTTGGAACCAATCTGGGAATGGGAGGAGGCATCAAAACCGACCACTGGTGTGTCTTTGTGGTAGTTGCCCATTGTTGTTTCTCAGCCCAGACTGGGCTGATTCCCTGGTGAACCTGTCCTAGGAATAACAAAGGTGGGAATGGGAATTTGAGTTCCAGAGGTCTGAGACAAGGAGAATACAACCCTCTTTCCATTGCCCCTTAATTTTATACATGAGGTAGGAAGGGAGTAGGAGGCTGCAGAGAAAAGAAGGATTTAATGAAAGCTTGTAACAGACAGAAAATATTCAGGAGATAATAAAGATTGGCAGTTCAAGTTATTGTAGGTAATTATCAAATTAGTTAAGATAATAAAAATAGAAATGCATTTGTTGCCTAATTAGTCAATATTAATTCCATTATGTTTTCCTTTCCAAAGATCAGGAGGCAAACTCATTCAGCGCAGAATAAAAATAATTATACGTGCCATAAAATTTGCATGCCCAGGGAACAGTGACACTAACAAATGTTATATTTAGATGTTGGATGGATAGATAGATGGAAATCAGGCATGAAGTGAGCAGAAGGGTAAAGGAGATCTTGGAGTTCAAAAGTTAATACATAAAATACAAAGAAAAATTGCCAAAGTATTAAAATATTGTAAAAGGAAAGGATGAGTTGAAGGTGAAAGGAGGAGAAAAGCATAAAAGGAAGTAGTTTGGCCTGTTACGAAAAGACACACATTTTAGTGACTGCAGTCAATTTTCAGTTCTCTTTGGTCAGTCTGCCTGGGTTCGGTTTATGTGTGCCAGGATGCTGAGACTGTATGTGCTAATATTATCAGAGGTAGCACTGCACTACAGAAATTTATCTATGTGTCTCCCAGAGCTGTAACAGGTCATGAAAAAATGTAGTTGGTTTTCCAGGCTGCAAGTTCCTAGTCAATAAGCCCTGTTGGACTCAAAGTGGCTGTATATTCAGGTGCACTGAGAATTGGGAGCATGTACAAGTGTAGCTAAGTGACTCCTCAGTGAGTCATCTCAGGTACAGCCATACTTATTAGCTCTGCCTCTGCTGGACTGCAATGAATGACTGACTCTACCTGCTGCAAAGGGTTGAATTTCAGAAAAGTAGGCCTGGCACGATGCCATGTGAAAACATGAACCTAGTTGAAGTACATGTTGCATCTGAAATAACAGGACATTTAGCACCTGGAGTGCTGGGGAAAGAAGTGTAAAGAGCTCCAAGATTGCTTGGTGCCAGTTACAAGTGGAGGCTAATGAACCTTGTTGGACAAATGCTCCAGACCCTGAAGGGCTGCTAAGGAGTCTCTGTACTGAGCCCACCACTATGCACATTGACCAGACCTCTTTTTTACAGAAAGTGGAGACTTTACTTTTTGCTTTCTATGTCCTTCTATTTGTTCTTCTGGCAGGTTAAGTACTTGTGCTTAATGTTTTTAGAATTAGATTTGTGACCAAAAAGCAACCAGCCACCCACAAACGTCTTTAGGTTTAATCCTGAATCCTAATAAAAATATTAAAAATTAATTTTTAAAAAAATAAAAAACTTTTTTGGTAATAAAAGCTACAGAATTGGTCCTTAAATTTCCAACTCAAATTATTTTATTTTGAAAAGCTATATTCTATAGATTATTAAATTACAGCAGCTGGTTTATATTACAATATAGGGAAATACAATTAATAATATCCTTTTAATAGATCTTTAAATTTTAGTTTACAGAATCCCATTCTGGTAAAAATAGTAAATTGTCTTGTCCTGGGGCCAGTAATGAATACAGCCACACTACCATAGTGATGTGCTGAATAGCAATTGAAATGGTAAAATTTGAACTACTACCACCAGGTGGCTCACAAACAGGTGAAACAAGCCTCCTGATCAATTCAAGAAAATATGGACAGTTTGAAATAACTGGAACATGTGTTCCACATCCCAAGACCTACAGCCACCAGGAATCCCCAAATGGATTAAAACAGTGCATTGCTTGTTTGCAACACACAAATGTATCTACATGATGAAGTATTGCTCTAAGAAGATATTAAAAGGGTGGTTTGTATGATGTGTAGACATTGTACTGGCACACGAGGTCCAATTTCTGAAGTCCTGAAAGAGGTCCTAATACTGATAATGTAACTCAGAGGGATGGGCCCTGAGCTTGGCTGCAGATGTAGTCTGTGAGCAGGCCTTACTGGGAGATAGGCTTTTAAATATTCAAATCATTTTTGGATAAGAGTCTAATTAGATGTCACTTCCCCTCTATTTGGCACTCCCTCTCAACTGCATCTCAATTCCCCTTGTGTTGGGGAATGTAAGATGTGATAACTCACCCTGTGAGTACTCTTTCTCCTGTTCAATGTATATGAAAAAAAGGTTGATTTAAACCACTGCTAACAGGGTTTTGCACTGAAATAGTAAAAGCACCCAAATAATCAATTACAGCACCTTGGTGCAAGTAGCATTAACATTGAACTGCTTCTGCTCTAATTGCTGAAGCATGTCCATCTACACCAGTGAGAATAACAAAAGAACCTTGAAACAAATAGCATGTTTTATCCCAGAAAAAAAAAATAATAAATGTGGTGTAACATTTGCTGTTTTTCTAAGCATACTCTAATCTGCCTTATCTATGTGGTATAATTTGTAATAAAAATTCAGATGACAAAGAACGTGAACTCAACTATAGTAAATATTCTTGGATCACTTGACTACCATACAATTGGTATTTTTTTCTGTGCTTGAGAGTTAAGTTTTTCATGTATCCCGAGGAACTAAAATCAGAAATTATTTTACTTTTACATTATTGTTGAAATATATTTACCGTTTGAGAGATCTTAAAGTATTCTTTGAAAAAGCCCAGGCTTAATCTATTCCCTGCTAATAAAAGATGAAGGTATTCTTCATATTAAGGATTTGATGAGCCATTGTCTTATAAACACTGTATGTGTTCATTTACAATATAACTAAATATATAACTTATTAAATGAATAGTAATTGTGTCCTGGTTTGAGCTAAATAGAACT
>NW_010182734.1:0-10954 GCF_000695765.1 Mesitornis unicolor
GCTGAGCTGGCTTCATGGGTCAGGCCCCCCATCACTCACAGCCCAGAAGGCCAAGCACGTCCTGGACCGCATCAAAAGAAGTGTGGTCAGTAGATGGGGAGAGGTGACTCTGCTCCTCTACTCCGCTCTGGTGAGACCTCACCTGGAGTACTGCGTCCAGCTCTGAAGCTCTCAGTACAAGGACATGGAACTGTTGGAGTGGGTTCAGAGGAGGCCACAAAAATGATCCGAGGGCTGGAGCACCCCTTCTGTGAGGACAGGCTGAGAGTTTTGTGGTTGTTCAGCCTGGAGAAGAGATCAGTCGTGAGCAGCACCGGTGCTGCTGGGCGGTTGGATCCCCATTAAATGAAGGCTCACAAGACAGTTTTTATGCCGGCTGGATGGTGACCTCAGAGCCACTAACGTCGGGGGGCATGGACAGACCCTGTCCCACCCCCTGCCAGGCCAAACCTGACTCTTCAGCATCTGCAGTGGATGAAAGTGGGCAGAGCGGTTTTGTACAGTACCAGTGTAATGTGCTGTGCAGCAGCAGCATTTTGAATTGGGGAAATCCTGAAACCATCACCTGCATCGTTGAAGCATGATCCGGTGCAAAGTGATTGATGACAGTTATGAAGTAGCAGAGTAATCACAGCACACAGCACAGCATCTCTGGATGGAGGGGAGGAGCTTTCCTTCTGCTAGAAGCACCTGAGCAGCCCCTCTGGCAATTGTTTGAAGGGGATGATGTGCTGGGGAGTTTTTCTGTGTCAGAACTAGCAACCACAGGCAGCCAAGGCCAGAGCTTGGCTGTGCTGCAGCGGGACTTTTAATGGTCCTCTGTGCATCCATGGGGGAAGCTGGCTTGCAAAGCCTCACTGATGAATCATTAACTTCTCTCCTGAGTCATTCTGCAGCCCTGTCACACACAGCTGAGATAAGTGGGGCTCAAGTGGGTAGTGGCTCCAGGCCAATATGGTGGGGTTGGAAAACTGGTTGCAGGGTAAAAGTTGGAGGTTGTGCCTCCAGAACCAGTGAGCACTAGCTTGGACTAACTCAAGGCAGAAGAGTTTTGACACAGAGCCAGGACCTGCACCAGCAGCTGGGGCTGTATTGACAGTCTGGGAGGTGACTGGTTATGCTGGTAAAATGGTAAGGACTGAGACTTAACTTCAGGAGTTGGCAGGACATGTTGATGTAAAGGCTAACTAATGTAAAGGCTAACTAAAATCTCACTGAGGCAGGTGGCATGTCTCTTCCTCCACGGCCTTGCTGAGACACAGCGCGGGTTAAATGATGCTCAGCCTTTTCCAAAATGTATTACCACAGCTGCTAGGGAAAAAGTTCTTTTGTTGTTGTTTATCTTGCTGTGACACCTGAGGGTTCCTGTGGGGATGAGGCCCCACTGCACTGAAAACTTTGCAGAGCCAAGTGCTGTGCAGTTATTTTTGTTGGGATTTAAGCTTTCCCGTGCAGTGTTTGCCAGCTTCAACATGCAGCATGACTCCAAGGCAGGAGAACCCGAAAGGTAAATGGACTAGGGCTTTGCTGGGTAAGCCAACTTAAAATGCAGGGAAGGAAAGGAAACAATGTGACAAATTAATCACTTCTTCCAAAAAACCCTTGCCTTTTGTTCTTACAGTCTAGATATGCAAACTGCTGCAGAAGGGAGGGGAGGACAGTGAGCTTTAAAATGTGGTTAGGCTGACAGCATGTTAATGCAGTTGTTTTTGCTCTCTGGGTTTGGCATGAATCTCCCCCATGACGATGGCACGGAGCACTGCTGGTGTTTTCTGAGCTGTGTTGCTAACAGGAGCGGACCGATGAACAAAACCATCAGTGCTGTGAATGGTGAGCTCCTGTGAAAATCCAGCCCTTCCTGCTGCAGGGGAGCCAAGCCATGGGGGGGACCTGAGCACTGGCCAAATCACTCAGCAGGGACCACTGTTTGGTGCTGAACCGTTCAGCCCCAGATCTGGGAGCTCTGCACCTCTGAAAATCAGCTTCTCCCTACTCACAGCTCTCCTCCCATGGGATGTAGGGTCACAGGCCTCGTTGCACTGGACGGCAGGAAAACTGAGTCAGCCACCTTGCGCTCAAACATTCATGGTTTTCTCCTCTGCTAATTGCAGACCACAGGCAGACACCCACCACAGCAAGCCCAGTGCCTTTTTATTTGTGCACATTGTTTCTCAGCAATATTCAAAGTTATACATGCAGAAGTGGTTATGAGCTTGCTCGGTGTGATTTACAGTATTGCCCACTGACTATGTCTAACCATTATGAAGGCACTAATAGACTTTCACACAACATGTTGGTGGCTGCTCCTGTTTATCCTTCGCCTCTTTTGTTATGCCTCAGCCCACACCTGGTTTTAAACCAATGCCTTTCTTAGGTGTGGGCTTTGGAAAACTGGCATGAACCCATGGATGGTGCCTGGGCTGAAGGCAGACCCACTGGAGGAAGGGGAACACATGGCGATTCCCTGGGGCAGCTCACTGGGAAGCTCAGGCTGAGATGAGTTTCCGTAGTTTGTCCAGTTTTCCTAAAATTCTCCTTGCTTTGGACTGTTGTTATTTCTGCAACAGGCATGACGGAGCTCTCAGATACAGAGCACTTGGCACACAGAGTGCTGTGGGGGAAAAATACTTCCTGAAGAGCTCATTAGGTCATGCTGGTGCTAGGCAGCAGGGAGGAAGGTGTTAAAAACTCAGGTGAGGGTGGATTTGTTGCTTGTGCTGTATTTGGTAGAGCCAGTCTGTTACCATGGGCAGGAAGGAGCAGGACTTGAAGGCAAGGACACAGATGAGGGACAAAGGAGCAGGTCACGCTCTGAGAAGCTGGAGGATGTTCAGCCCCATGTAGTGAGAGAGGAAGAAATGCAAAATGCCCAGGGCTGATGCTGCAATGAGAATCCAGAGAACTCCAGCGCTGAAGTATATCGGGGCGAGCCTGGTGGGACAGAGGGAGCCTGATGAGCCCGAGCATCACTGCTCTCGGTAACAGTTCCTTCCTCCCTGCAGAAAGGGTGTGGAAAGCAGCCCCTGGCTGTCCCCTGTCCCCTGTGTGGAGTCCTGTGTCCCTCTCCCATCTTGAGGGAGCACACAGACACCCGCCAGGGCTTGGGCCAGCTCCAGCCTTACCCCATATCTGTGTCTATGGCCCCAGCCCTGTAGCCATGCCCACATTATGCCCTGAGGAGAGCTCAGCAAGGCTGAGTCACGCAGGGATCCTGAAGCAGCCAGAGGGAGTCCTGAGCTTACCTGAAGCACATTATGTTCCCAAATACAAACCCTCAGGGGTTACCATGTACTCCAGGCTGGCAGAGGCTTTACCTTTCTGAAGATGATGCCTTGTATCCCACAAAGTAGCGGTAGCGGGCATAGAGATAGAGCAGACCCAAGGCTGCAGCCAGACCTGCAGTTGAGAGAGATCACAGTGACCATCTCCAAAGGCTTTTTAGAGCTACTTTGAGCCAAGTAGGTAGCCCAAAGTGGAGGAATAGAGGCTCTGGGTCCTCTGGCTCTGACCCCATCAGAGACCGAATTACTGCCTAATTCATTGTTTAGAAGGTGACCAGGACCTGAGGACTGAGCCAGCACTTTGAGGAACAGATCCAGTGACAAACCAGGCAATGAACAGTTCTCACCTTGATGGAAGAAGAGTCCAGCCTGCCACAGAAGTGCCAGGAAAATGGGGAAATATTCAGAGGAGTTCACCCTGGCAGGAAAGAGGAAGGTCATAAATAAGGGAAAGGAGGATCCCCGTTTTTTTGCTTCCCCTAGCAGTTTCCAGAGGCTGGAAGTTGTTGCTTTTTAGAGCTGATGTCAACATAAAAGAAAATGTTTAGGACTCATAAGCCAACAGTCCAGATGCTGACTCTTAAATCCACTGACTTAACCCCAAGGGAGCTGGGTAACTGCTGAATTACTCCAGGAGCCCCAGGAAATGAATGGCAAAGCAGGGGAGGAGCAGTGACGGGTCAATTGAGGTCTGGAAAGCATCTTAAATGAGAAGTTTCTTACTGTGCTCGAAAGATCCTCTCAAATTCAGGTGGGCCTGAGATCTTTGGAGGAGAAATGCCAAATTTCCTCCTGGCATAGATCACCTGCAGGAAGAAGTAGGCTGCAGCAAAAGAGAGAAAAGTAGCAGTGGTCAGTCCTCTGGCTGGGCATGGTGGGGCCAGGAGATGGCCAGAGGTAAAGGGAAAGGTTCTGTGATCTCCTCCTAACCTTGCACCTGCATAGCAGAGAAAGCTGGATGAAAATCCCAGATACATTTCAGGCAAGGAAAAGGAATGACCCCGTGCAACAGTGAAGCGAGGAGTATGCAGTTACATAGCACCAGCAGATACTTGCTTTCTCGCTTGCATGACTGACAAATCATCTATCATCTATAGAAATTATTACACAGTTCAGATGCACTTTCTTACTGCCCATCTTATGTTTTTGTTGGATCTTTTTTTCCCCTTCTAAATCCTGATAGGTGAGTAGGAAGGGAACTGATGCCACAGATAAACTACCCAGACACTGAATTAAATAGCCATGCAATGTGGAACCATGGCTGGAAGACATCCTGTGTGACCCACCACAGCTCATTCTTCCACCTTTCTGCACTGCAGTGCTTATTGTATGCTAACAACCAAGTGAACCTCAGGAACTGCTGTAAACCCATTTTTCAAAGCAAGAAATTCTACATGTTTGCAGAGTAGAAGATCTACCAAGAAATTTCTGAACTGAGGAGGTACATCAGTTCAGAAGAAGGGATTCTTAGGCACTCGTTTTGTTGAATATGTTTCAAAACCCAGACAAGACACCAGCTCACTGGCTGAAAAGCTGCAAAATGCCAGTGCAACAGCAGAAATGAAAGATGGAAGTGAAAGGAAGTCAGTGGAGGTGCAGTAGACACCCAGCAATATTTGGGCATGTGCACCCAATGGTCCCTACCTTGCTCCAGGACTCCCAGGACTGTCACGGCAGCCAGCAGATGAATCTGATCCAACATATCGATTCTTCCAGACCCTAAAAAAACCTGATTTCTCGATCAGAAGCTCCTCTGGCCAGGTTCAGTCCTCGCTGATGTGGCAGTTGGCAGTGGTAGCTGGTAGCATAGGTTTGCTCAAATTGAACAGGGAAGATTTGTACGTGGTGCTCATACCCAGGAGGAGTCCGGTTTGCCTGTTACTGCATGCACCATGGAAATGTAAATCAGCGGAGAGAAGTCTAATGAAGTATTATTGTTCCCACCCTCCCTTTTCCAGGAATGAGCTGTAAGGAAATAGGAAAGCCAGCAGAGAGCGGACATGTGAATGGTGAGACAAATCTCAACAGCTCAGCAATCCACTCCCCCTGGGGCATCTGGTTTAAAACCACTCCTAACAAAGGCCAAGGCACATCCCTTTTGCTGATGTTGCATGGCATGAGAAAACGCAGCCCCCGCTTGGGCTGTTCTGCACCACAGGACAGGCAGGGTTTCATGGTATACATTGCTGTGTGCACAGTCACTGCAAGGCCTGTGTTGGGCACAGAGAGTGGCTTACCACCACGACACTGAGACAGCATCGAATAAAGCCTCCGCGCGAAAAACCCACTACAACTGTAAGACAGGATGTGATAAAGCGTAAAAGGTATAGATCTGACTGGCACAGTGATACTTTATTTGGGGATGGGTCCTGCAGAATGACTGTCAAACACTGAGAGGGTTTCAGAGCCAGCCTTCATGCTGGAAAGGCTGGGAGCCGTGCATTTAAGGCTTCTGATCAATCCTCAGCAAAATTAATTCTCACTGTAAACACCAGAAGGAGTTCCGTGTGGGCAAAAACCTGCACAATTCATCAGGACACAGCAAAAGGAAAACAATGTTTTTGCATATCAGAAGAGACCCACTCAGCTAATTTCCATCTAACAGCACAAAGCTGGCACGGCTGCGAGCTGCTGAGGCTGCCGCCCTTTGTTTCCTTCCTCTCTCTTCACTCAAAGAATTTTCCCTTCAGACCAGGGAAAAAGGAAAGCAGATGAAAACAAAGTGATCATTCAATGTCACTATTATAGAAAATAAGATCAGATTAAAGCAGTTTACAGAAATTACATTGTATGCCTGATGTCCCTGATAGACTTTCTAAGAAGCAATAAGCTGGTTCCAGTTTTCTGACTCTATAAGGGTTAAAGGCACCCAAAGAGGCTACAACCATGTCCCAACTTAGTATTCCTCCAAATATAAAACACAAACCATTGGTATTCAAGCACCAGCTGTAAGATTAATTCTTTCATCTCAGAATTGATCCTTTCTCATTCCAGTGACTCTTTAGAAAAACACAGAACATTATGTTTTGTTTTCTCCCGTTTAGCTGTCAAAGAAATGAAGGATTTTCCTGCGTAAGCTCAAAAAGGGCAGAGGTCTCATGGTGCTCAATGACATTTGATTTCCCTCTGCTCCTGTCTGATTGTAGCCTGCTAGCAAAGAAAATACAAAGCAAAACAACCAAACAAAAAAGATCTGAGCTTACACCTCTGTCAGATGACAGTGCAGCGTAACCCACATCAGAAGTGTCAAACGTGTGAGGAAACCTGGGCCAGGACATGCTGTAAAGGCTGCCATGGAGTGCTCCCGCCCTGCAGATCATCATTAGATGCAAAATACTTCTAGTATCACCTAGCACAGTCTAAATATAATAAACGGTAGTAGAAACATGAATGAACAAACAAGCACAGATGTCTCTCCCTTCCTCCTTCCTCCCCCATAAACATAATTTTTAAGCTGTCATTACCTCCTGAAGGGCACAACATTTTTCTTGTCCCTGTTTGTCACCATCAGAACTCGCATTATTTTCTGTTCTGAGTGTTTGCAAGGAGCAGATGAGTACCCTCCTTCCAGCACCAAATGCTTTTCGATGATGGGACTGTCACCGGTGCACAGCCTCAGCATCCTGCGGACCACGGTGGCCACCAGCATCCCTGCAAAAGGGGATGCCACGGCAGGGTCTGGCTGGCAGATGTGTTCCCCATGACCACCCCGGCCTCTGCCACCTTCCTGCTCTCTGCATCCAACCTAATGCCTACGCAACCACACGGCGACTCAAATCATGCCACTGATCAGGCAGAAAACTCCCTCGTTTCCAAGGAAAGGGAGCCCTGCTTGTCAGGCGGCTCCGCAAGCCCAGCTGGCTTCATGGCCACCGCATCCCCGGGCTCCACCGGAGGAGAGGGGCAGGCAGGGCAGCCGGGCTGGGGAGACAGGAACAAGGCATCACTGCTGTCACCACCCACCCACAATGACACTGGAATAAGCATATTGCAAAACCTCACCCTCCGAGGCTGACACGGCTGAATTTCCTCCTAAGAAAAGACAAGTCCTGCAGTCCCAGGATGGATTTGCTGTGCAGGAGCTAAGGAAATGCTGCCCCACTCTCCTGCTCCCCCGTGTACTCTGATCTCTGAGTTGCACTATGTGAACACGGCCCCGCATCACGGGCTGGTGGGACTCGGCAAGTTCCAAACTCCTGGCACCTCCCTCTGAGTCATCACCAGCGGCATCTCTCTGTGCCCACGGTTGCTTCTGCCACCTCTTCCTGCAGCCATTAATCCTTTCTGCCTTCTAATTAGAACTGTTAGGGCTGCACTGTGAGCTGGATTCCAACACCGATGGGGATTAAAAATAATCCTGGGAAGAAAAATAAGCAACACAAAAGGCTTGGAGAAGTTTTAAGCAGCAGAGTTTGCAGTATCTATTACCCCCGGGAGCAGTGGGGCAAGGAGAAGCCAGCAGCATGGAGCCCAGCAATAACATCCCCCTAGAAATGTATTTCATAAGACTACAGCGGGTCAAGAGCTTTCTGTTAGTGCAACAGGGAACAGTTTGCAGCTGAGTAACTTACCCTTCAGCTGTGAAGGATGGAGGCGCCTCACCCTTCCAAACATACTGTAAAAATTTGGAAGTATTTTCTACTCTCACTGGCACTTGTGCTTCCTTTCCCTTCAAATTGTTTTGCAGCCACTAAGCACATCCAAACCTGTGACCAAGGAACTGCTTGTGGGAACAGACAGTGTCTTTTTAACAGCCAATTGAAAAAAAAAGAGAGTTTTTTTTGTTCAAAAGAATTAAAAGACACACAGAAAAAAAAGAGGTTTTTTAGTTCGAGTTTGAAAGCGAGCTCAGCCCTGAGCACCTCAGTGTGCTCTGCAGCTCCCTCAGGCTGGGACACAGGGACTGGTGACGCAGCCTCCCGACCTCCCATGCCTGTGGAGACTTCTGCTAAATCAGACCAACGAGTGCTGGGACTTTCCTGGAATTCTTGGATTTTGCAACTGCAAGAGGAAGGGCAGACTAAAAACATGGCAAGAAAAGGCTTGTTCATGATTTCATCCCCTACCAAGACACCGCTGGCCATGTGTGGCCATTCCTAGGAAGTGAGGGCAGCTGCAGTTTCTGCTCTGTGGTTCTCACCAGGGCTCCCAGCAAGGCGCAAGCTGGCTCAGATCTCCCGAGCATTTTGAAATGTGTCCTGGCTTCTGCATTTTTCAATAACCATAAAAACTTTGAATTACCGTGTCTTCCTAAAATGTGTGTCTATACGGAGGCTCCTTTCAGACAGTAAAATAGCAGGTAGTTGGTTTTGCCGGCGACATCCAAGCTGGCATTACACAAAGCATCCCTGGGAGTGCAAACTCGGTATACATCGGAGATGTGCGGTATCCCATTGACCTAGGTGGACTTCAGACAGATATTCCTGAGATTTCCAGTTCTGTGGCATGTCAAAGAGGCCATGTAAATGTTCTCAAATTATTAGTTATAGCAATATTTCTAGTGGCCAAATCAGTCTCCAGGCTGCTTTAACCCTCTGCTTGAATGCCACTGCATGGAGCAGGACCATGGCCAAGCGCTCCTGTTGACAGTGCTTCTCATCTCAGTAAAGGTGAAGATAGCCTTCACTTTAAAGATGAAATGGTGAAAACATTCAAAGCCATTTTCTAAAGATCAGGACAGAAAGCCAAGTCTTTGGGAAACTACATAAATGAGTATATAGACTCATTTGGTTAGGGATAATTTGGAGATTTTTTTTAAAGCTTTCTTCCAAAGGAGTTTGGTGAGCTTTATCTGCGTATTAAATCTGACTAGAGAGCACATCAGCATAAAAGCAGTGCCAAAATTCTTGCCTTAACCCATCATCCAAGTCACTGATACACGCAAATGAATAATACCCTTCTTTTACAGTCAACATCTGTTAAAAATACTGAACCAAGCAAATTAAACCACTCCCTTGTCCTGCCTCGTCTCACGTTATTGTCACATGAGGCAACTCCTCTCCATGTGTTTTGCCAATTTTCCTATTCCCTTTTCAGCAGAATGTCAGAAATGGCAAATAACAAAAAAGAATGCCAGAAAGGCAGCTGCACTTCTGGCCAGCTCAAAGGAGAATGGATCTCTGGAGCGATAAGTGCAAAAAGCAGGAAGGGGGAGGATTTCCCTTTGTGGAGGGACAAGCAGGCCTTTCAAACAACTTTGGCAGCTCTTATGTTAACACACACGTAGTATTACCCTATAATGATGTGGGGAAAAAAATCGCAAGGCTACAGGGCACATTTAAAATACATCAAAGGCTGAAGAGTGGTCATGGAGTGCAGCTTCCCTTTTCCTAAATTACAGGGGTGAAGAAATAGAGTTATTTAGCTTTTCTATCTTGTTTTGACCGGAAAGCCGGATGCTGGCCAGCCCTGCCTGGTTATGAGATAGAGCTGGGCAGGACATCGGAGAGGGCAGCTCTAAGGAGACATTTTCTAGGGGGGAGATTGACATTCCTGATGCGTCTCCTGTGAAGGGGAGACCCTTGGCTTGCCAGGCACAGGGGAAGAGTGAGGGAAATTCGCCTGAATTGGGGAGGTGTTGCTGTGTAGGGTCATGTGTGCAGAGATGGGGCAGCCAGGAGGGCAGTGGTTCCTCTGCCATTACAGTGACTTTTCACACCAAAGTCCTCTCCCACGTGGGGTTAGGGGAAAGGAGAAGTTTCAGGGAGACAAAAGAGGTGGTGTGGGGGGAGATGTGTGGGAGGCAGAGTGTGATATGGGCAGAGATGCAGGCTGGGCAGCCCGCACTTGAGGCCAGCTCTGTAAGTGGGGACAACACCGCTGGGAAGACGTGTGAACTGCAGAAAACTTCTGAGGGGGCTCCCTGGTTCTGTCAGGAGCTGCATTGAACCTCAGGCCCTCACTCTCGTATTTTGCCATGGCCACCTATGTCCACTCATATGCCTTGACCTGAGCTTGGCTTCCTTGGATGTCACTGGCATGGCTATCTCTGGACTGTGTCTCTCTGGAGCTGCTCTGCCCTCCTGGCCTGGTGCTGCAGGACTGCACCTGGTGGGACCCACGTGCTGCCGAGCATCCTACCCCGTGTCACCCTGTCCATTGCCCCGGGCTGCGGCTGAGCTGGACAAATGAGAAGGGCGAGACCACAGAGTCTCCAGCCATTGGCATTGGACAAGGGACAGGGCCAGCAGAGGAGCTTGTGCAAGGGCAGAAGATGCTGGGGCAGTGCAGTCGGATGCACTAAGAGACAGATGGATGTTTCTGTAAAGCTCCTCTGACATCAGTGGTGCTAAAAGATTTTGAAATACATCTTTGGAAGGAACCAAAGGAACTGCAGATGAAAGCGGGTCATGGTTTGGACTTGTTCTTTGACGTTTTTTGCTCTAACGCCCCCAAAAGACGTCCTGAACAACATGCCCAAGGGGATGGGGCAGCTGGGCAGGGAACGAAGCCCAGGTACCAGGGAGCTGCCGCAACGAGGGGTACCCACGCTGTACTGCAGCTGCGAGGCAGTATGAAGGGGCTGTCTGGGTCACATAAACAGCTGAGCCCAGAGGAACGTGAATGAGCTCCATCCCTTCTCTCGTCTATGAAGGAGAGCTAACAGAGCCGCTCTTCTTGTCTTCTGCTGGCCCAGGACCAGGGCACCAGTGGCAGCCGTGGGTCTTGGGGCA
>NW_010182734.1:10985-21923 GCF_000695765.1 Mesitornis unicolor
GAAGCATGTTTCGGGTTACTGGCTGTTACTTTGTGCAGCCTTTGTGTGTCGGAGCCTGGCCAAGGTGCATTCAATGGCAGTGGCAGCCAGGGCAGAGCGGGGCTGGGGACGGTTCCTGAGGAGAGGTGCCATGGTAGCACGACTCCTCTGGCCTCACACGATGCCCAGGCACATGGTCAGCCCAGAAGGCTGACCCAGCTCTGCTGTCCACCAGCATGGGTAGACAACTCCGGCCCCCAGTGTCTCAAGTTGGGGGACACCATTTAAGGTGCACCATTAAGGCTCCTTCTGAGCCTTTCCCCTTCTGTCCCCGCTCCAGGCTAGGCCAGAGCAATGCTGGAGGTGTCACTGGGACCAGGCACCTGTCCTGGCATCAGTCTTCTATGGGAGTGCTGGCCCACAGCAGCAGGCAGCTAGGGGCTGTGTTGTGGGAAGGCAGGACAGACAGACAGATGGGAGCTCAGAGTTAGAAAATTCTGCTCTTCCCAGAGGCCTTCAAGAAGCAGTTAATGAGTTCATCAAGGACTGGAAGCTTTTGCAAAAGGTGAGAAACTGCCTCTCAGCAGTCATGGAGTGTGAGGAATCCCACACTGGGACAAAGGAAACCAGCTGGGTTTATTTTTAGGGTGTGAAATGGTTGCATGATGCAATTGTGTAAAAGAATAGAATGACCAAAACCAGCACTAAATACCAAGCTTTCCTGCACACCCTTGCTTTTAACCACTGGGAGGCTGACATGGCCGTTGAAGCAGTGTTTGCAGACTATCTGCCTCCCGAGACCTAGGGTGGGATGGGTGGTATCTGTAAGTGCTCTGACAAGAGGATTCACTGAGTGACACCAGGCAGTTACTGAGCTCCTGGTTAGAGCTGCGCTACCGATACCCTGCAGCTCTACTGGGGAAAAAGGCAGAGAGAACCTTACATTATTTGAGAATTTCTTGTAGCCCTTAGACAAGAAGTATTTCACTGCTTCCAGTTTCCTCACATAATTTTGGTGACCTCTTCCAGTGAGGTGCATTCAATGTTTGTTTTGAGGAAAACTTGTGTTCTTAGTGATACAAATCCTTCACAAGCCATCACACTTTCAATACATTGTCTGAAAAACACATAGACATACTCTTGTTCTTTTGTGCCTGTGATGGTAATAAGCAAAACAGACAGTACTGGGATGGGGATTCTGCTGCCCATTGCATCACACTTAAGGAATTTTCCAGCATCCATCTATCAGCTCCACACTGTCCAGGACTGGGATGTTGCCTAAGAACTTGGCATGTCTTGATGGTAGCCACTTTGATTAAGCAAATTCTCAGTGCCCAAGTCCATGCTCGATGCCACCCAGGCTTCTGTCTGCAGGACAGCATCATTCCCTACCTTGGCACGATGGGAGTAGGTTTTCATCTGCGGTCTGGTGTGGTGAAGCAGGGTCAAACATAGCACACATGAGCCTCACCTTTGGTATTTGAAAGCCCTGACATTAGCGCTGGTCACTGCAGTTTTACGTCACCATTTAATCCTTTCGTTTAGCACCCTCAGAGATCCCAAACAGATGCTCTGTCCTGTACAGTTGCAGTGATTACATTTAACAGCTTGTGCACTTTATTCACTGTCTTGGTCTTCTCCTCCTGAATACCCCTCTGAAATTTTTGGCTGTTGCTGTAGTTCTGCAAATACCAAAGAATAATTTGCCTTGCCCTTTGAGTGGACAAAAGAGCTCTGGTATCTGTGTGTCAACCAAGCTTTTGGCAGCAGGAATAACAGCACTAGAAAATGAAAATAAAAGTAAAAGCAGGTTATATGAGAAAGGGATTTAAGGGAGCTCAACCTCAAATTCCTGCAATTGCCCAAGAGGAGCACTGGTGTCCCATAATCTGTTTAAAAGATCATTCACTGAGCCACGTGCCACAGAAAGAGAATTAGCAATAACGCATATGACTGCTCATCATTTGCTGATCCAATCCAATGCTATCCAATGCTGTAAGGAGACTGCCTGGGCCAAGGCAGCCAAATAGGATTTTAATTCACTGACATCACCAAACCAGTAATTACTTGCTGTTTGTAATTGCCTATCTGCCAGACTTCCCAGTGCAGGCAGGACCGGAATTGATAGTTGTGAAGCAACCAGAGAGCTTCTGGGTTGCTACAGCCAACCAGGCAAACAAAATCCCTTCTGAGCAGCAGAGAAGATGGGCAAGGGAACTGGGACTTCAGCTTGAATGTCCATTGGGAAAACTGTATCTGGAGGAGATCATGGATGCTCACTTACACGGGCGATTGCTGTACACTAAATTTAAGGACCAGTCTCACCTTTTCTATAAAGAAATGCCAACAGACAATGCTGCAAGGAAAAACCTTTCATTTTGTCTGAAAAATAGCAGGATGGATGTTAGGCAGACTAGAAGGTCCTTAGAGAGTTATCCCTAATTCAAGTTTTTGTGGGTTTTATTAGGACGCTACCGGTTTCCATAATTTTTAACTTCTCTCAAAGAAATACGTGGCTATTTAGGAATCTACAATCCAGTCTGCTCGTACAGGACTTATCAGGGACCAGTGTTTAGGTTATTACCAAAGCAAACAGAAAAATCTCCACCCATTATTTCCAGAGGTTCAATATTTAACATAGATTAACATGGTCAGCTGTTATCTGCAGAACACTTTTTGACTCCAGTGAAAATGAGATCCAGTCCCTCTCAAAGTACTCTAATGATAAACCCTTTCAATAGTAAACTTTTCTTGTACGAGAGATCTTCTTAACTATAAATATAGGGTTTTCTTAACCAGATGTATATATTTAGATTCTTTATTTTGTATATTTTCATTAAATATATATTTTTATTATACATATAGATACAGATTCTTAGTATTTATACACACATACACGTACATATACATTAAAAAATCTATGAAGAGCTGGAAAGCAGACCCTGGTTTAGCAATCAGTAAAAAAAAATAGACAATTAGAATCAGGTTTCATGTTAAATTTCATGTGGGGATTTTTCTGAGTTTGCCTCAGATCTACATCTTTATATTCATAAAGGGAGAAGGATCTCTTTGGTTCTTTTTGCTGTCTTGTATAAAGGTATCAGAAAACAACCTTTAACAAAAGTCTGTGTAGGATTATGGAAAGCTTGCAGCTTAGTCCATGTGTATCTTGGATAGGAGTTGTCCAGCGGGAAAAAAAGGAAAGACCCTTGTCACTGAGTTGATGGACAGATTAAAAATGTTCCTGTTCACAGGACAAAGTCTTAGACGAAAATATCCCCAGATGCCAAAGGAAGCACATGATGTGCTTTTATAGAGTAAGGCGGCAACTGATTGCAGTTCCACATCTAGACACTTGCAAAAAAGAGTCTAATGGGGGAAACCTTTAGAATAAAAGAAAGGAATGAACTGGAAATATAAAACCAAAAGAGTGAGCGTGTCTGATACACACCAGATAGTTAAAATGCAGTTTCCAGGAAGGCAAATGAGGGGCAGCTCAGCTGCTGTTCATCTCAGCAGGATTAAAGAATTTTAGCTCTTACCTAACTTGGTTTCTTGATGGAAAACTAAAGCACCATGTTTTTGATTCTGGAATTCGTGTTTGAGAGCAGCAACATTCCCCGAGGCACAGCTGATATTTTTATTACTTCTAATCAGACCTATCTCTTCATTTCTCCTCATTCTTTTGAGTTTCCACTGAGCTTGGTAGCAGCTTGCCTGTATAATTTGATCTATTTCTTTCAGTTATAATACTCTCCCCATGATTAATTCAAGTATTGAGTGATAAGATCTAACTCTAAGCTATTTGACTTGAAAATGAGAGCAAAGGTTGTCATGTTTCACTTGTGTAACCTTAACCATTCCTTCACTCACGCCAAGCACACATTTTCTGTGACTGCCTCTAGACTACCTTCATCTCCCTATCAGCCCATATATCAGAGGAGGCCTCTCATCCTCCAGCTTCGGTTTGATTTTTTTAATAGTCAGCCAGTTCTGAAATAAATCCACACCTCCGCACTCTCTTGGGTTTCTACATTAGGAAGCTTCTGCATCTTCTAACTCTGCAGAGAAACTGCACCCCTTGTTGTACTTGCACACAGTCACAATGCTGCTTGTTAATCTGTGACTCACCATTTTCCCTGGAAACATTATTAGAACAGCCACGTTTAGGGTTTTTTAACAATTTCCAGCTTTTCAGATGGCTTCATTGAAAACTGAGGCGAATTTAAGCTCAGGGCAGTAAAGAACAGCGAGAACATCACACCCTTAGGGCCGTACAAGTAACCCTCCTTATTCCGAATGGGAAATAAATCCAGTGGATTCCAGACTCTTGCTTACGTCTTCTTTGGTTCACACGCTCTAGCCTAGATCTGCTCTAAAAAAGGTTCTTTGAATTCTGAAATAACACTAAACATCTTCTCCTTTCACCCCCCCTAATCAAACAGCAGTAAAACGCGAACTCAGGAGGTAATCCTATGGGACAGGCTCTACTGTTGCCTTTGACTGAGTCGGGTTGGGCAGAAATGTTTGGTGTTAATACCAACCAGGGAGAATCACGGCCATCAAGTCCCTCACCTCCACTTTGTTGTGCACAAGCAGCTTCAAAGCAGAGCCCTTGGGGTGATGCCAGGGAGGACAGCAGAGCTCTCATGGGCACTTGCAGGTGAAGTAGACAGCCTTGATTTCCCATCCGAGGGGTTTTCAGATGTCTACAAAGACAACATGGACACCACAGGCTGTGTTTCAGGTTAGCCCTACAATTCAGGGAGCTCCTGGGAGCAGTTGGCTCAGGTACAATACAAATGTAGATACTCTCATGAAAGAACCCCCCAGTACCTCTTCATGGGGTGCACCTTTTGCCCATTACCAGATGCTTTTGGGCAAGAGTTCAGACTGACAAGAACTGCCAAACTGAAGGAAATTTTCCTCTGTAACCATTCAAATTGGGGAGGGAATGCACACAGCACCGTAATGTTATTTTGGTTTTGTCAGCCACAGCAATGCAAGAAAATGCAGTGTATTCCCACTGAAAACTCTGGCAGACCACCAGCTTAGACCTGCTGAGGTTACCTTCACCACACACAACTCCACACAAAGGGCTGGAAGCAGGTGACAGCTTGGGTCCTCTTTTTCATCCTGCTGCCACATCCGTGCCAACTTCACTGGCTACAGCGCAGTTCAGCAGCCGGTTGGTGCAGTGGTGACGAAGTCTTTAGCACACACTGTGCTTCCGCTGGACTTCAGAGGCCAGGCGGGCGCAGGACCACCTCTGGACCCAGAAGCTAATCCTTTCCTAGGAGACGACTGTAACAAATCCAAGCAGCAGCAAATCCTATAAACCATTCCTGGTTGCTTTGCTCCTGGCAACCAGGGATGGAAGGAAATCCATTCATCACTCCCAAGCAGCTAATGCCAGGCAGCCAGAGCAACAGGGAGTCCCGGCGCCTGCGCTTTTCGAGGCTGTTGGCAAAGGGGTGCCAGGAGCTGAAGGCCCCACAAGGCAGAGCAACACTGGACGTGTGTCATCGCTGGAGGCAGAGTCGGACCCTTACAAAAACTGGGTTTGCTTATTCTCCACCTTCCTTTCTGGCACGGAATGGAGCCTTTTTCTGCAGAAAAGAGGAGAAATTTCAGAGCGACTCCGCAGGGAGGGGAGGGCCAGGCGACGCCAGGAAGGGTGCGAGCAGGGGCCTCAAACCACACACCCAGCACAAGTGTTTGGCGCCGGCTTGGGAGGAGAAGCCCGGGCTGGGAGGGAGATGTTACAGCATTTTTGCCACCAGACGGCAGCGGGGAGCTGTAGATGTGAACAGTGGGTGTTCAGCTGAACCTTTCCCTGGAAAAACAGCAGAAGGAGCCTCTCCCTTTGCTATCCCTGGTTGTAGTCCTCTCGTTCAGCCCCCTTTGCTGTCCTTAGGAAAGCACAGGGGATTGCAGCTTACCAACAGAGCCTTATTGTCATTTTATTTAGGAAATAAATGTGCATCTGAGCAGTAGGTATATGAGACAGAGAAATAAAAATGCATGGTGAGAAAGGAGCAGTTTCTAGGAATAGCTTTCCCCTGAGAGGGTTTTTTTCCCATTAGCAAGTCCCTCCTGCACGTTACTCACTTACAAAGCTCTTGATGGCAATTTTAGAGGTCGCCAAGCTCACTTTTCCACTTGGGCCATCCACCAGAAGATGATGCTCCATAGCAAGGACAACTGAATAGGACATGTCCCACCTCAGCCATCCTGACTTGACAGAAAAGTATTTCAGCACAAACCTACCTTCATCAGCAATTACATTGGGCATCAGAGATCCAATTTCAGAAGTTGTTCAAGCATACCTGCATCTGTGTTGCTCCTAAAAAGTCCAATTCCACCAGTCCAGCTGAGATCAATCCATGCCTTTTTTTGCTGAATTTGTTTTTAGCCAGGACAGGTGTCCGACTGCAGTCACGGCACAGCCACATGAGCACAAAGGAGGAAGCGACACAGAGGGCAGCACACTGCTAATGTAAAGAGAAATGGGCTTGCTGCAAAAACACATGCGAGATTTAAGTGAAAACAGTGCAGAAGTGTAGAAGAAATAAGGCTCAAAAGCCAGTGTGCAGAATACCAACCACATCTGGGTTTCTGTCTTACTTAAGAGAGGGATGAGGGTTTTTGGGTCAGACACAGACAAAGACCCTCCAAAATGACTGAAATATTTGTCTCCTGTGATCCAGCCTCTTCAGCTCCAGGAGCTGATGGTTGGAGCGGGAGAATGGCACATCCAGAGAGGTCACTGAGTTAAAGTGCTGCTAATTCCCTGTTTATTGACTTCAGCAAATGGAGATTAGGATGGGCCAGGGGTGCGAGGTGGCCTTGTGCTGTTCGCATGGTATGTCAGGAATGCAGCTGCCCTAGCACGATTTTTGTCTGGTTTTCTACGAAGAGGACACGGCGGGGAAGGCAGGGAGCTGCAGAGGGGGAGTGCTGTGCTGAAGGCAGCTCAGTTACCCAAGGTTGCATTTGGCCCCAGAAGCCAAATGTGCAGGGCTGGAGGGGTTTGTGTCCCCTGAAGCCGGGGGAGGGGGGGTTGGGGCGGGAAGCAGGGTGCAGGCAGCAGAAGTCCTGGGCAATCCAGGCCATGGGGCATCATCATGCCCTGAGGCAACTGCATGTTGCCATGGGAGAAGGCAAGGTTTCCTGCCTTCCTCCCTTTGTAGAGTCAGTCCAGACCTTGTCCTGCCTTCCTCTCTCCTAAATAATAAACCTCTTTACTTCTTTCCTTTCTCCCTGTGATACTCTACATTTTAGTGGAATTTCCATTGCCATTAATTGCAGCCAATCAGTCTGTCAAAACTTACGGTGTTTGGAAACTTGACCACTGAGAATTTAAACTGGTTTTTGTTCTTCAAAACAAACAAAAGTTTCCTTGGCAAAACAACTGCTCCTAAACAAACGAAGAGTCAGCCTCCCAGCTGGCCACATGTGAGGGGGTACCGACTCACAGGGAGTACGTGCTGCTGTACGGACACTGGTCGCAGAGGAGTTAGCACAGAGCCATGAGCTGCTAAGGAAGAGCAGCTTTTGTCAGTCACCATCAGGCCCGGCTGATCTGAAACACATGAGCTAAAGTAAAAAGACTTTCTGTTTCTGCACAGTGTTCTCTCTTTTGGCCTCATTGCTAACAATGCTCACAGCCCCTCTCTGTGCCCTGGCTCCCTGTGAGCTGTGTGGAACGAGCATTTTGTCCTTTGCAAAAAGCTGTGGGCATCGCTGATGCACTCAGGCCATGAAGGTGGTGCAGCCTGCTGCTATCACTGGCTTTAGCTGGTCAGGGGATGCTGTGTTTGCATCCAAAGAGTAATCTGCATTTCCCTAGAGAGGGAGTAACTCCGTGCATGTGTTGCAGCTGAGCTCAGATAAAAATGCCTCAAGTGTGAGACTCTCAGGGAGGACACGAATATCTGAAGGCCACTCTCAGGTGAACTTATATCTGGTCTGTGAAAGAACTGGTGACAGGAGCACAATGGGAACCAAACAGTGCCCAGCAAACTGGTGCAACAGCTAAAGGAGCTGCCAAAGTTGTGTACAACCCTCAGGATTTCCCTAGCTTATGTTCAGACCAAACTTGCACCTATTGTCTCGTCTCGGGTAACTCTGAATTTCTGAGTCCCAGACGTCTTCTGTAAAGTTCCTGTTCCAGGGACACTTCCTAGCTTGTGCGAATGGTATCAGGTGGATGGGTTATCTTCTACCTCAGTACTGTGTCTCCCCTTCTCCTCCCATCCATCTGCTAATGCTCTGCTTCTATTTCTTTGTTGCTTTTTCCTCTTTCTATTTATCTGCCTCCTCCTCTTACAATTAATTTATATAACTTCTTACATTCGCATTTATTAGCTTTGAAAACAGCAGGACTTTATTATTTCCTTTAGACAATTAGCTCCCCCTGTTTTAATAATGTCAGTGTATCTTTCCTGTCCTTTTCCCAGGCGTGATCTCCAGAGATGTCCTTGTAATGAAATGTGTTTTCCATGAAAAGCGTACCAGGGCGTGTGGACATTGCCCTGTACAAAGATGCGAGCTCGTCTTCCCTCCTGCAGTCCAAAGTTTGAAAGAGCAAAAGTCAGTGTTCTCCCGCTGGTCGTCTGCCTTGACTGCCTGCTATCTGTCAGTGTGGTGTCCCTAATGTCCTGCGACTCCGACCTGCTCGATTTTCCACTCACTTGTTGCCAATTTTCCAGAGGAGAATGAGCCTGAAAAGATCTACTACTAATGTTTGAAATGTAAGGAGAGCACTAGTGATGTGGCAGTGCCCGGCAGGGATTAAGGAGGAATTCCTCAGAGAGCTGTGTTAGCGGGAATTAAGAATGGAAAGTACCAGCTGAAAGCAGGAAGTTTCTCCTGGTAACAGGGCAAGAAAAGTTCCCAAAAACACAATTATTCAAAGCTGTGCTTCACTTATAAACTGAGGACTGCCTGTCACCTCTGAGTTGTGCATATTCAGGCTCTGTCAGCCTGCTACACTGCCCGCTCTCTGCCTTTTCAAATTTACTGCCAAATCAGAGAACAGCACGCTGCCCAAGTGTTTATCGCTGGAACAAGGCAAACCTGCAGCAAAGCCTGAGCACACCTAAATGACTTTCTTTGACAATGTCATGTGTGCCATGTGGTGTCTGCCATCCCTCTTTCTTTCATCGCCCCTGCCCTGGCACTCTGTATTCTTGTCTAAAAATATCACCTTCTCGGCTGCCAAAGCAGTTAAATCTCTGCGTGTTTTTTCTGTTCTCTTTATCCCTCCTCTTTTTTTTTTTCTTTCTGGATTATCTAGCTCCCTTGTGTTGATTTTGTATGCCTTTTATCGAAGTTCAAACATCTTGAAAATCACAGAGTAAGAGATGTTTTTAGCAGCTGCTTTTTTTTTTTTAAGCTTACGCTGCTCTGTTCCCCTCAATGACAAAGCAGCACAGGCAGGAACAGGCTTCAGGGCTGCCTGCCTGTGCCATGATTCAGCAGGTTGTAAAAGGAAGGAATGTCTTCTTTTTTGGGAAAGGGAGGCACGCGTGAGGCATGCGTGTGTATCTGACTTCCTGGTGCTTGTGTGATTGCAGCAGTAGCATTATGCTGCCCTGCACATGACACCGGAGTTAATAATCTGCTACAAAAGAGGAGCTTGAAAGATACTTGGTGCAAAACTGGATTTTGCCTAGACTAGGGAGACAGCCTGCTAAATTACACTGCTTTGTTACTCTTTAAAGTTTTTCTCTGTGGCGTTTTTAGTTTCTTATTTAAAGCACTTTGTATCTCCTGTTCTGCCTGTCGTTTGTGGCTGGGGCCCTGCCTGTGTGTCCGCATCTCCTGTTCGATCTCTGGGTGTAGCTTAGTCAACAGGGAGGCTTAGGAGCCAGCTTGGTGGCTTTCTAGAAAAATGTGATAGTTTGATTGAAACTTCAGTGTAAACAGGGATTTGCTGATTTCATTTCTGCTGAGCCTTATTTCTGAGCATCGGGGCCCCGATTGTATTGTCCTAACGCGGTAGAATTTTCTCTGTGGGGAGACTTATGTTGCTGACTCACTGCATCAACTCTAAACAGATTTATGTTTTCAAAAAAAAACCCTCTTTCTTCCTTCTTCCTGCCTCTCCTAGCAATAGCAAATTTGGTATTCCTACAGAATGCCTCCTATCTGCTGGAACAGGCTGCAGCCCACAGACCACAGAGGAGCTTGCTTTAAACTGGGTAGTTCAGATACAGCTTTCCATTTGGCTGTTCTCATCTGGAGCAGCTCAGATATGACTTAGAAATGGCTTTACCGATAGGGTAACAGAAGTCTGCTTTCCTCATCGTGGGACCTTCTTCTCTGCCACCCCACACTGCCATTCCTGCACGCAGCAGGAGACGGGGGCTCCTGAAGTTTAATCTTGCTCTGCCAGTCGCTTGCGTGGTCCCGTGCAGATCAGCTACCTCCTCCAGCCTCTCCTTCCCAGTCAGCGCAGCAGGGACAGTTATTTCTGCATTTCCCTGTGCTTCTGTACTTGTTCAGACATGTAAATGTCAAGGATTTACACCGTATTTCACCTCTACAGAAATACATGACGTCAATTTTAGAAATACAGCATGGCTTAAAGCTTCTGATAGTTAACAAGGCCTTTACACAAGAGGCTGCCAGAGCAGCACTGCCATGTTCTAAACACATTGGAGTACATGTCAAATTTTAGTTTTCTTAAAAACTCCAGCTTGTAATTGAACACGAAAATATAGATATGCCGAATTTCCTGAACGGGTAGAACTTGAAACTCGTTTCTACGGAGCCACGGCGCAAGAAGACAGAAGCAAAGGTGACTGTGCTGTCTGGTGTCAGGCGCTCAGAAAGGGGCCTGCAGCCTCCACCACCTCCAGGTACCCAAGGCGCCTCAGGGCTTGCAACGGGGCAAAGCCCTCCCTCCTTCAGCCCTTCCCCGCCACCGGGCCGCCCCAGCCCGCAGCTCCC
>NW_010182735.1:0-6076 GCF_000695765.1 Mesitornis unicolor
ATATATACACACGACAAGAATGTTATGTTCTGTTACAGTCTATTCACTAGGAACAACCACACATGCAAGAGGCAGAAGTGAGAAAGGCCAGTGCACCCAAATTTTGACTGTGTCTAGTTCAGGCTTTCTACAGTTGATTTTTAAGACATCTTTCTTGTTCTGAAATAACAGATAGGTTCTTTAATTACAAGTTTATAAGGTTAAATAAGTATTTATGCCATCACTATGGCATTTGGGTGGCTTTTGCGAGATGTAACAGTAAAGCAAAATCATTGCTCTGGCCATTGCCATCCTGGTGTGTTCAAAACTGTCACAGCCATCAGCAGAGAGCTTCCAGGGTCTAAGGCAGCAGAAAGTCTGTTTTTAGGAAGGAAAAAGATAGACCTGAGCAGAACGCACATAATGCCACACAGCCAAGAGCTTACAGTCTGCTGAATACTGTCCTGAGGGCAGAGGAAAGTTAATTAAAGACAAAACATTTACAGTAACAATTGGAAAAAACCCCCAACCTAGTTGTAATTAGATGGTTGGCACTTTAATAGATCTGCAGTAATTAAAATACGAAAGAGTTTTAGCTCTAACGGAAGACTCACGTTCCTGGAGGGAGGCTGACAACTGCTGAAATTTAATGTGTATGGCAATTTAATTGAAACTTTACTACAGGTCTGTGAAAACAATAATTAAATTCTGGAAAAGCCTTTTCTTCACTAGAAAAAACAGAAATGGCGTTTCAGTGTAATATTTATCGAAGGAACCACTACTTCCCTGCCACCCTTCCCCTGGCTATGTTCTGTTTTCTAAGAATTATAAAGATTAAAAAAAAAAAGAAAGAAGAAACTGAACAACTGAAAGCAAGTTCGTGGTTGGTTACTATTTAAAATATCAGGATGTCTAGATCCGTTCATTTGGAATAGCCTCAAACCTAATGGACTGGTTCTTGTTTCTGTGCTTCATGTTTACAAAATATGAAGATTTCCCAGTTTTATCACAATTTCTAGGTAGCATTACACCTTTGATTTTTGATTCTGTAACTGCATCATAATAAAACACCTCATATGTGCTCCACAGAACTGCAACTTCAGAGTTCTGCACTATCTGGAGTTTGGAATAAAGTAAACAAGACATGATAAATAATTCTGTGCATTTAAGTGACGGTGCCAGGACTGCAAACAACTGAGCTTGTACATCTTGTGCAATCTGAGCCAGAGCCCAATGCTTTGGATACCAGGAGTGAGAACACACAGTGACGCACTCTCCTGCAGATGTAGAGGGGTTGCTTGCTGCCTCAGTGCATGAACTCAGTGTCTTAGTGGCTTTCCCACAGTTCAGTTCCACATTTGAGACACTGAAAAATTTACCATATCCTCTCCTTTGAGTAAGCCACCTACACAGCGTACCTCATAAGTTTTCACTTGTCTCCATGCCTTCTACTAAGCGATATCCTGTCTTTCCACACAGGATAAGTACTGTGCCTGCTACAACACAATGCCAGTCTGAAGGCAACAGAAAGTACTGGCACTGGCAGGGTGTTCCTAATCAACCCAAACCTTCTGACTCTTGTTTCCAAGACACCAAGCCTTCTATTTCTGTGCATGCTGCATGATCTCTGATGGCATAACATCGTCATGGTGCCTTGCTTTCTTGAGTCTCTGGATGCTTCACATCTGTGGTCTGTCTGTTATGCTGACTAATAACCCATTTATTCACATAGCTTAGGGTGACTTGATGAAAATGCACGTATTTGGGGATAGTCACAGTTGCATTATATGCCCACATTGGAATTTGCCCTCTTCTGACTATATAGATCCTGAACTTAAAAAAAGCATTATATTTTACTTGAATAGTACATTTCAAAAGTTTGTCATCGTAAGCAGTGACATTTGATAGGTGCTTCTCATTTGCAAAATGAAATATGAAGCACTGCATTTAGAATTAAATGCATAGTAGTTAAAAGCAATGCAAAACTCAAACTCTGCCACAAGCATTATGGGTGCTCAGCAACCTTATATAAGTTTAAATGAGCAATATTATTTATATAACATAATTGTGGAGGAACTAAACACACTGCAAATGCAAGAAGAGGTGTATACTATGTGATCCCACAGTCAGTCACACGAAGTGGAGAAAAACACTAACAATCCCCCTTATTTACAACGTAAAGCATCCTCCCAGTACTACTACAGAAGTATCTACTAGCCAATGTGTCCTGCAGAAGGTCACTCTGCATCACTGAAGGGTAGATTTATGTTACGGTAGGCATGCAAAAACCCCACATGGGAGCACCCCACATACAGAGTTCTCTCTTTCACAGAAAACTGATTGTTTTGTCTGCTTTAGTAGTGACACACAGAAAAGGACAAATGTATTTCTGCATGGGATTTCCTGATCAAAGCTGCAGCATTCATACAGGACTGTACTTGCACAGTAAAGTCACCTGCTTTTGGGTCATGCCAGAATTACTGTGCATTCATAGCAACACTTTCCAGAATGCCTGTGACAGGGAGCATACCCAGGGTTTCTGGAAGTGCAAATCTGGATCAGAGTTTTTGGGCACTTAAAGCAGTGCCCATTTCAGGAATTTCCTATATTATTTGGTACATTTGCACTTTGCTTATTCAGAAAAAGTGAAATAGAAGGACTGGGTCATTGTTATGTTTTTAATTGTTAGTTTCAGCCAAAATCAGAATCACCATTTTTATTTATATATTTCATCCACACACAAAGAAGCTCAGGGTTTAACACACAGTCAGACCCATTGCATACAGGTGATACTATTCTCTGTGCTGGAATATTTATTTACATGTGGGCCTGCTTGCTTGCATTAGTTTTAAAGCAGCTGAACAAAAAGCAAATTAACAGAAAATAGAGAAAAGTGTAAGTAAAAAAAAAACAAACAAGAGAAACATTGAAGAAAGTTCTTGTAGGACACATAGCAATCCAGAGTCGATGTTAGAGTCCTAAGACTCAGCTGCTCTTGGATTTGGAGAAGCAGAATACCTACAAGCAGAATATGCTTTTATCTCTCAGCATAAAAAAATGCAGATTCCATTCAAAATAATCTGTATTATCCTCTACATACTGTCAGGCTGTACGAGCTGTTCAAAGATATAGGATAACCTAGCTGTCTTTGCAGTGATTCATATAAACAAGAAGAAAAATCATAAATAGCAACAATTATGGTTGATATCACTTGGTGCTGGTGCCAGGAGGCGGCCGCCTGCCAAAGGGAGCATTCCTCACAAGTTATTCCTACAATGCGCTGGCAGCCTGCAGTGCCTGGAAAGGATCCGATGTTCCCCTCAGCCGGGCTGCTCGAGGCGCCAGCGGGGCAGGGGACACAGGGGTGTTTCAGGGAACCCCCCAGGCTGCACGGAAACGAGGGCATTCCCTCTTCATCCGGACAAGGGAAGCTTTGTGAGAAGTGGAAGCCTTTTGCTAAAGTTTCTTGTGTAAGGCATAGGAAGAAAAAACCACTCTGGAGAGGTCAGGCTCTGCTGCTCAGACATTTGTTTTCATCTGTTAGCATGCCTGAAAACAAACTATTCTCTTTTATTTAAAATACTGTGTTTCACAGGGAGGAATGTGTCAAGATTTTTAGCATCAATTTCCATGACAGAGTTGACAGCTAGCACAGATGATTGTTTCAGGATGTAAAGCATATTTTAGCTTTTGGACTTGTAAGCATCAGATTTTGCAAGTTGTAGTAGGAGGGTCACTACTACAAGAGAGAAGGGATTTAAAACTAAAGTAAGTCCATGTTCAGTGCAGTTCTTTCTGGAGTCTCCAAAACATTAAAGGTAATTTATTTAAATCCTTGACTTCCACCAGAAAAAAATGCAAGCCTACCCTGTTGAAGGCTGAACTGCTTCTCCATTTTTGAGTATAGCACTTCCTGATACCTTTTTAATATATGGTGAGAGGTAGGAATATGCTTGACTAATAACTTAATATCAGACTAAGACAGTAAATGCTACTGCTGTGCCACCTTACCAGATGAGTACAGCACTTACATTTTAAAATGCTTTAAGACATCCAAAGAAAAGAATTAAGTATCTTCCATATCTTACTGGTCACAGTAGCTGTGAACACTTTTATTTCACAGTAAACAAGCACACAGCTCTCTGTGCTGACAAGTTCGGAAAATTTCAGGTTCTCTGAGTCTGCATGGCTCTGTTTTCCAGGATGATTGATGACATTTGACTCTCTGTGACCTCAGAAGAGCATTCTAAGAACTATTTCCGTGTGTAACTAGAAGTTGTAATTTGTTTGGTATAAGATGGCAACTTCTGCTGTTGAGAATTTAAAGGACACATATATCATGTGCTGTGATGTGCTTGATTTTGATTAAAAACAAGAAAAAAAGAAAAAAATCCCTGTTACGTCATCATCTATCTTTCTTAAAATTTATCTAAGTTAACAATCACCATCACAATGCAAGTCATAAGCTTAAATATAAAGATGAGGAATATTTTTTCAGAAGATATTAAGTATCACTGAAACTGTAGAACTTACGAGATTTGATAACCACTAAGTTAATTATTTTATACTTGCACTTATACTTTTTTGGCTATTAACATCATCAAAGTCTTGGTTTCATCCTGACACTAAATAAGAACTGAAAATATTTTTAAAAAGAATTCATAAGCAGGAAAGTAACTTCTCAGAAGTTTAGACCCTTTAGACCTTGAAGTAGCTTGGTGAGGCAAACTTGCACTTCTCTCCAGTGTGATAGCCCAACCAGGGTGACCCCTCCAAGTGTCCAAGCTTGGAAATAAGGCTGCAGTGTCAAAATGTGCTTAACATGTGAGACCCCATGACACGAAACTTTCTTCAACCCCTGTCTCAAAGCCTATTTATATGAAGCATTGACTATTCTGAACTCAGGCATGTTCTTCCATTTTGTTGCTGTTGTGCTGTTTCCAGTCTCTTGCTCTTGTTACCTTGCAAATCATTACATGATTTGATGACTCCTTTCTTTAAAGGACATTTTGTGGTGTTTTATTTGTGAAGAATTTTTTTAACGAGGACATCAGATAACCTGACTGTATGCTTCATATGTCTTTTCCTAGAAAAGATTATTTTAAAATATGCAAGGAATGGATTTTGGTTAACTAAGCACATCTACACCTCAATAAAAATAATATTGTATGCTGGCTGATGTTGCAAACATCTCTGCTAAAAAGGTTTCTTTGCAGTTATCAGTATCATCTTACATTCAAAGCAGAGCACTGAAAGCATCTGGATAGAAATGTAGCCTTTTTAAGCCTAAAAAGAGGAGGATTTGAAAGGACTGAATAGTTCAAAGGATTAGCAATGAAAGACAGACACTTTCACATATAAACTTGCTAGAGTTCATCCAAATTCAAAAGCAACTTAGGTCATCAAATTAAAAGAAGCTTTGGTGGTTCACTGGAAGCAAGTCTGTGGCTCTCCGCCCAGTTTCTAGAGAAGAGTTACTCATCAAAAACATGCCTCTATTTGGCGTTCTTACTGAGTGTTTCAGAAAAGACTGAGAAATTCAAATACACAGAGCAGTTCTCTTAAAATACGTTGTATTAGTGGCCTATCTAGAAGAGCATGTGGGAAGTACAAGCTCCCTTTTTTCAGTTGTAGGTATGCAATGCCATCCCTGTATAAAAGCAGATTTTTATAGTATTACTAATGCAGAATTTTCTAAAACCATGTAATATATTCAGTAAATAAGGAGAGCTCAGCTGATTCACTATTGCATTCCTCATTCCTAAACTTAAACTCTGTTTATAGCCCAATGTGACTTATTATTTTAAATGGTTGTCATGGGCTTTCTTTTGTATAGTCCTTCCCCATAAAACTGGACCCGGACAAAGCTGGACTCCTTTCTGCCAGAAACGCTGTAGAAATATATTGTGCTTTTAAAAGACACTGCCATTCTGCACACATGCAGGACACTGGTGGGCCTCAGCTGAAATCGCTCTGATGAGCCACGACCAGAGCTGCGGGGCTGGGGGGACCCTGCAGGGAGCCCATCCCCTCGGGCTGGGGAAGCCCACATTTAGCCCATCCCCTCGGGCTGGGACGGTGGGAATTCCACAGGGGA
>NW_010182735.1:6101-26500 GCF_000695765.1 Mesitornis unicolor
GAGCAGCCAGAGGGAAAGACTATTGCATCCAGTTACCAGCTCAACTTTCTGCATAAAAATTCTTCAGTTCCACGGGCATATATGTTTCTCCAAGCACAAAAGACAAAGCTTGATACTGGAAAAAAGGTCACAGATTTTCTGAGAAGCTACATATTAATATTTCTCCAAGAAAAAAAGTGGTGAAAGGAGAAAAATTATTCTACCCTTAGACATCTTCTTATATACAAGCATATGAAAATTCTAGAGATGTTCATGTGGCTGTAAGCTTATTGAGATCAGTAATCCCACAAAGACAAGCAGTATTTTAATGATAAATAATTCTGTACTTTTCTTTTCATCCATGCACTTGGTGTTGGGTGCCCTTTATTCATGATCCAGTTCTCTCAGTCTGCATGAACAAATTAATTCTGTGCCTAAAAATAAAATAATCTCCTTATGTAGGTGTTACAAACACACAAATGCGCACACATCATCAGACTGTTTGCCTCTTCTCCTTCAAAAATGGAGGAGGGAGAAGTCCAGAGTACTTTAGCTATAAATGGTTTCTGTATATCATTGCATGGTACACTTGCACTCACCAAACTCAGGCTGATGGTAAAAATAACTCTCTCTTGAAGAGCAGACGTTAATTTATCTATTAGGGTTTCCACCTGTTAACATTTTTCAGAGAGGGGCCCTGTCTGGAAATAACTCTGTATTTCATGATGAACTCTGCGTGCTTTACTGGATAGAACCAAAATGTGACTCATTGCTTTGAGATGTGTAAATATTAAACCTGTTTCAGTGAAGGCTTAGACTTCTCTGGTAATACACAGACATCAGTGGCAGAGCTGAAAAGAGACCACAAAAATCTGGACTCTGAGATTTTTATTCTACCTGAAAGAAATGTTGGCACTCTGAGAGTAATCTCAAGAAATAAGTCACTATGAGGAAGATGCCACTGAATAGAAGCAGCAGGCTCTGCTTTCTAGAAGATACAAAAATGTTTGCATCAGTCTATGGGACATCTTTATGATCTTTAACCCACGTTTCTCTCTCCTGCTGCTCAGGAGGTCGTAATAATGAACACTGGGAGAGTCACAACTTTTGATCACTGTGGGATTTACTCACGTGTCCTTGCATTCCAAGTTTTGCTCTCAGGGCATTCTCAGGTTATCTGCAACACTTTTGTGAAAGATTTCAAAGGCGGGGGGTGGGCAGGTAGGGAATCGACATATAACAGGACATAATTTATTAAAGGATATTCCTATTGCCCTAATCATCATGACACTACATCATGACATCAAATTAAGCAGAAGGATTATTACCAAAACTATAGTCAAAATCAACTGTTCCCTGTACTGTGCTCCCTGTTCATGCCTGTCTTTTCAAACCATTATCAACTTACAATTTTTAAATTGAAATTAAATGACATTTTTTATTTACCTAAGGTTAATATAACACTCTCTGCCTTTTCGACATTATGTCATGACATTCAAGAATTCCTTGACACTTTTTTTTTTCTGAATTTAAATATTTTTTGGCTATTTGGGCATAAAATCATAGCAGTTATATAACCGGGAACATATAAGGGGAGTGATTCTGGTTAATACAGAGATTGCCATCATCATTGAGGTAAGACAAAGTAATTGCAATATTTTGGGTAACTGTACTAATTAAGCACTAGTAAGTTTTGCAAGAATGAGAAAAAGGTATATAGATAAGTATCACATGATGAGGTCTTGCTCCTGCCCTGATCATATTGCAGGAAACTATACAGAAAAGAGCCACAGCAATATATAACCACTCATTTAGTGAGATCTGCTATGAAAGATAACTGAAAATGTTTTGGTTTTGACATAAAATATTCCATATCTGTTATCCCATATTCCATATCCAAAGAGTATGCAGTAGGGCTGGAGAATGGGAAGAAGAATTTATTTATCTCAGGCTCAAGAAAATTTCCTAGCGGTGTACAACAGCAAGAATCAAGAAAATGATTAGATAAAGCATAATTTAGCTGGATACAATTCAGTGAACAAGACAGGAAATTAAACGGACTGTTTTGACTGTTAACAGTTTGGAAGCTACACCATGACTAAGTGGAGGCTGCACAGTTACATGGTCTTACTCTTCACCCCTCATACACATGCTGGTTCCTACAGTTATGAGCAGTACGACCTCATCAACGCGTGCTCGGTTTGATACACAACAGGGCTGCTGCTATCCGTCACTTGTACAGAGCCAGTACAAGGCCTTAGCACCATATAAGACCTATGGCCTACTGAGGGGTTGTGTGGTGCCAAGTCTCGTGAATTAAGAATCAGATCCTGAGTTATCCTCAAGGGCTCTGGTCACTGTAACAACCAAGGTGCATTTATCTAGGAATTGTTAACAGATGCCCCATTTCCCCACCCTCCATTTTCTCCCCCAAAATAAGAAATAACCTGCAACCGCTGTGACACACAGCAGCTGTGACAGATAAACAATTCACTTTCCCCTCCAAAGAGACACTGCAGCTCCAGCCTATAACATTCTGGCAGAAACTGGTAGCTTTCCAAACAGGACTACAGGCTACTCTCTCTCTGCTTTTTGATGATCATTCCTGACCCTCAACTAGTCTTTAACATTGTCAGGAAAAAATTTAGGAACTAAAACTTCAGAAAGTAGTCAGTGCTGATAGATATAGTCTTTCACAGGGGCAAAGCACAACCGCACAACAAACCCTGGCAAAGCTTCTTCAATAGATTAGCCTGAGAGAGACACAAGCGTCATATTTTTGTCAACAGATAAAGGTAAACATGAACAAACTGAAATTTTAATATCTCTCGCAGCTATTCCCCAGAGGCTTTTCTCAGGGGTAGGAGAGTTCATTTGAGTGTCAGTTATACAGCCAGTGACAGCCGAGTGAAACAGAGGGGCAAAAAGGGATCCTTCTTCACATAGCTATCACACTTTGATGAATTTTCTTCTTGTATGATTTACACTGACAAAACAGCAGAAATCCAGGTCTGCCTAAATGAACAATGTAAAAAGCTTGACTGAAGGAACTCTGAATCTGCCTTTATTTTCCCACAGAAAAGCAGCAGATTTATACTTCTGGTCAGCGTGTCTTATTTTATGCTAAGGAAAGTATTTCCACAGATCACTTAGTGGGATCAAAAGTTAGGATCTGATGCCACAAGATCCCAAATCTCTTTTTTCCACTAAAGCAAAAAACATCAGATGGTCAAAACCTCATTTCTTTAGTTGCTCTTAAACTGAGTTTGATTTTGTTTCACAGCAACCTTCATCAGCCTTACTATTTTTGAGTCCTTCTCCTATTTTTTACATGACTGCTAGCAAGTGTGGATTTACAGATTTCAGAAATACATAACAGTTCTGGCAACTATAGTATATCATGTTGTTACAATGGTTGGTGGTCTTGAAGAATAAGCAGCTTGCAACTACATGCAAGAATTCTGGAAGAAAACATTTGGTGACTTGTCTACACGTGTTGTTGGAATCTATGGTTGTTCAAAAGGCTGTAGTAATCAAGAGATGCTGTAAAATAACTGTCTTACAAAATTTAAATTACAACAGCTTCCTCATTGCTGATTTTCTGTTTCAGATAGCTTCAAGCTAGAGACTGGCCTGAATTTGTGTTTGAATACCCTACAGCAAATTTCCCAAGCAAAATACACCTGGTTCTTTCTATACTGAAAGTTTAATTACTTCTGAGAGTGCCAGTTAAAATCCAAGCACATCTGTTTTGGGGTTTTTTTTTTGTTTGACTGGGGTTTTTGTTGTTGTTCCTTTTTTTAAGAACTGTTCCGAACCAGATTTATGAACAATGGTAAGAAAAGTTGGCATCTTCTGCTTTTATTCCTATAGTACTTGCACATTGTATGCCACTCTTTATTCTGGCTCCTGAATAGCTACAAAGGCTTCAGACAGAGTCTTTACAAAGGTTCTCATGTTGCAGATTTCCTGATCTACTTGAGATCTTTACTGCAAGGAATTAATGAACAGGAAAAAACTCTTCCCTTGGTTTTCACTGCAGAATTTACAGCAGTAGCTGTCAGAAATATCACTTGATTTATAAACAGATAAGATTTGAGAGAGCTACCAAGGTGCAAACACAGAGCGTTCCATAGCCACTTCATATTCCCTTCCCAGAGTCAAACTGCACTTTAAAACAGTACTTTAAAAAGTATAAACTGTCTTAAACCACCAAATGACCTGGCATTTCTAAGAAATATTTTCAAAAACCATCATAAAGATGATCGATTGTTTCTATAGAAGTTTAGCCATTAGCTTTCCCCCATCACATTGCTTTAAATTAAAGATGGAAAGGGTGATACAGCTTCCCTGAGAGTTCTCAGTAAGGGAAGCACTGTAGAACCATCAAGATCCCAAACGAAACCAAGAACTCCTGCACAAGTACAGCTCATATTTATGAACGACAGCATCCTGCTCTGAAAAGCTCAATTCTCAAGCTATATGAGGTACTTTCTGGAGTCACTGTCTCTGAAATTATTAAGTCTCAGAAGCAACCAGAGTACCAGTAACTTCCTTTGCAATAGATTTATTGACATTATCCACAGTACAAAAATATTTAACATTAAATAGAGGAAAATTCTGAACCTCTTCTCTAGGCCTGTACTGGCCACTGATAAAGATTAACCCAATGCAAAATAATACATTAGTAAACTAGCACAATTAATGGAGACAACAGAAAGTAAGTCAGATACTGAAAAGTCATGTAGTACTGAAATTGAGTGTAGTGCTGTAATTAAGTGCTGTGACTCAAACTACTTTCTGGGATTTTATGATTAGAGTGCTCTATTTCTGAGCTTTTCTCCTTAAAATAGATATGGGAATTAGACATTTGTCTAAGAGTTTTTATGGCATTAAATAGTTAGAGAACTCAAGAACTAGTGCTCTATTCACGATAATAGTAAGGCTAAGAAAAAAGTTTTAGAGTCAGTAATGTCAATGCTGAGTTAGTGGAGATTAGAAAATTACCTAATCTGATGCATTTTTTTTTAAATAGATAATAAGCAGAAAAAGTTATGCCTCTCAAAATAAAAGGCTAACAGCAACACCTCAGCCTTCAAACAAAAACCACTACTGAGTGTCTGAACACACTGCAGTCACAGGGGAGCTCCTTTAAAGCCTGGCTGGCTGACACTAATGTGGGGATGATGAGACAAGTTGTCTGCATTAGTATTTTGTTTAAAAGCCTGTTCCACACCACCATGTCAGGTTCAGGAGAAAGCTATAGTCTAAGAAGTATGGATGTAGGTGATGAATTTGTTTCAGATTGTGTTAATAACAGCTAGATTAGCCAACACGCTAAATGGGAGTGATGATACATGAAGGGAGACTGTCGCATGAGCTGTCACTGAATTCCCAGTGAGAGCTGTAAACTGTTCTAGTGTTTCTGAACAGATTAAAGGTGACTGCTTTTTAAAGGGGATCTTAAACTAGCTTTCATACACACGATTCATTTGTACTTCTCTTTTAAAATCTTTACTCCATATTAAATACTTTGAACTGAGAACTCTTGGCTCATTCACAATGAGTTGCACACCTTGGGCTGCAACTTCAAAAACTCGACTTCAAGTCACAGCCCACATAGTTGCAATGCTGCAGATCATTTGAAATCTATGGCATTATCTGGTCTGTTCTAGCTATATGGAATGAATAAGCTACAGTTGCAGCTTCAGGTGTTCCTGCACAAGATAAACTCACCAGAAAAAGACACAAAAAATGCTATGAGTGAAGATTACTCCAGGACTGAGAAAAGCACAAGTTTGCTATCTTTCTTACAAGACTGGAGGTTGTATTCTACATCACTCTCTGCAGGCCTAATTCCAAATAAAGACAAGGCCTTTGTGTCTTTGCAGATGACAACATGCAAATAAAATCCACTTCAAGAAGAAACATTTGTCTTTCTGCTAGCCTTCTGAGTGCTACTCAGGATGCCCAGTACTTCAGCAAATACAAATTTAATACTGTCCCACATGAACTGGGCAGACTATTCCTAGAATTACCAGAAGAAGGAGGATAAATGATCTGCTAGGAAAAATTTACAGCTCTACTCTGTACACTGTGACAACACTGTAAATTGTTAGCAAACAGGTGGCACTGCCCTCAGCTGCAGTTGAGGCACTTCCTAGCAGGGGTTTAAATACAATCAAGGGGATATGCTCCCCTCTCAGGAGAATGCTAATAGCAGTTTTGTAATGGTAATAGAATATTGTTACCAAAAGGCATGTTGGAGTCTCACAGACTATATAAATTCTGTTTCAGAGGCCCATGTGAGCTGCTTGTCATCTCCCAGTGTGTCTGAAAGCTCTGGAGACTCTGGAAGATGTTCTGGAAGATGTTAAATGTTGTCGACCACATTCATGACTGAATAGATATTCCCAACAACCATAAAGCCTCCCATACATTACTTATTCCTTTGTGGTTCTTCACAAAGGTACCTCATGCATCCCAACCTCTCTGCAGTTTGCTAATCACTTTACTGCAGAAAGGCTGAGCCAGCAGAGACTGTGCGCTGTGTTTTACCATATCATTACTTATTGTGGTCAAACACTGTTAACCACATCTATAGCTGAGGTAGTATCTGGAACTTGTATAGCAGAAGCAATATATTTGCTGAAAGAAGTTGGATTTAGTTTTAAACAGTAATGTTCAGAGTGTTTATGTACACAGCCCAAGGCCAGCTCCTGCTCTGCTTCACAGCTTGCTTTGCAATATCCAGGAGCACCTCTGGACTGTCAAGAGTTTAACTCCAGACTGAATGTGTCTGGGAATAAGGCATGTGTATCTAGACAGGTAATTATATTGCATCAGTTCTGAAATTTTCTTCACAATGAAAAGCTCTGGTAATGCTCAAATGGGAAAAAAGTCTGTGGATTTTTTTCCAGGTCACAGAAGTTCTTTGAAGTTCAGGGGTAAATTCCTTGCTCTATTAAAATATCTATGAGTTCTACTACTTAATGCAGTGATGAGAATGTCAGCAAATGTATTTCCTTGCATGCTTAGGACTTGAATAAAATTTTGCAAAGTTGAGCTAATTACTTCAGAAGTCTGGGCCAAATCATAGTTTGCATAGAAATTACAAAGGACCAAATTATAAGCTCCGCTTTTTGTGTGTGTGTGTGTGTGTGTATACAACTGGTAGCTAACGTTAAGTATTCTCCCATATGTTCAAACATTCCTCTAAGCACTTGAGAGACATGCAGAAGTCTCACAATGGTATAATTTACATAGAGTAAATAAATCATCCCTGTGTAAGGAAGTTATTACTATGCTAAACATTTCAAGAATGGGAGTGCAGAGGACTGTCAAGACACAAGTAGTATCACATCATCTCTATCTGGAATCTAACAACTGAAGCTAAGAATTCAAGAAAATGGATTCTTGGCTGCGTATATTGCTAGAGCTAGAGAAGTTAAAAGAATGAGCTTAAAATATCCAGAATGAGCAGAAGAGAACCAAGACTGTACTCAGGTGCTAATTCAGCGCTGTATGCAAGACCCCTGGCTATAACCCACAGTAGCATTAAACTGGGAAGCTAGCTCTGAGACCACCTCTTAACACAACACACCTGAGTGTGTTAACAGTAAGGCAACCAACATTCGGTTGTGTAATTACTGTGTTCATGTCAAATCACATAAAATAAAAGCACATAGAAACAGTGCTCTCAAATGGGTCAAAAAGAGCCATTCACAGATTAAGCCTAAAAGTATGATTTAGCAATCTTCAAGCACTATTAAAGAACGAAAGAATGTTTATTTTTAAATAGTCTCAGTTCCTTCTTTTCTAAAATAAGGACTTATTCCATACCAACCTCAGTAGAGAGTACTACACATTAGCTAATATCTAACCCATCCTTTGAAAAAATATATAATGCTGAATGAACTTACAAAGAGCATTGACAGATATAAGTAATGCCATTACCTGCAGAGGAAACAGAACATACACAAATAGGGAGATTGGTCTACCAGAAGATAAATTGATACTACTATTGCTGCAAAACAATATTTTCAGTTACTTAATAATTTTTGGTAACAAAAAGATAGGACTATTCATCATTGATAATGTCAAATCATTATGTCGTATCTCTGTTTCTTATAGACTACAATGGGAGTTCTGTGAGCTCAGCAGTTTTTGTAAGTCCAGATACTTCTGAATGTCATTTTGCCGGTATGAGAATCACAGAGCAAAAAGGACTACCCTGGTGGGATTTTCATATGTAGTGGAATGTATGCATATAAATTCTGACCCAGCATGTACTATTTCATGGCAGAAATAAGCTTGCTCAGTCTTTCAAGTTACAAGACAAGTAACAGGAGATGTTCACTGCTGTGCTACAGGAGTGAAAAAAAAATCCATTTTCTACCTTGGGTGTGAGCTCCTGAGTAGGATTTCTTATACCTTCCTCTGAAAGTGCCAGGACCGGCCACAACCTGATTGGACTTGACAGGTCAGTGGTCTGATCTATATGACAACTGCTACCTTCCTATGAAACGTCTGTGTAGTTATTTGTGCTTCCATGAAAATGTAAATAGGAAGTACTTTCTTATATCAAAGTACCTTTATCTGCTTCTGGAATACTAAGAAGTCTGAACTCAGTGTGGCTGTAGGGTGTTAGCTAGAAATAAGAAAAGAGAGAGAAGCAGCCTGGAGATTTCCACACATCTCTGGAGCATTCCATGCATATGGAAACATTTGCAGTAGCATTAGCAGTTGTTCCAAATTACCTCATCTCACTGTAGAGGCTAACTTCTGTCTGTGGCAACTGCAAGAAAATACATTTCTGAAGTGTCAGTTGCCATCTCGTCAATTTTGCAGGCCCAGAGGGCAGTGCTACCTTGTTTCCTATGTATTGCCCTGCTTGAAATTCAGCCTACAGAGAGCAGAAGGGGAAACAGCGCAGGAGAAACAAAATGCCTTTGATTCTAGGTGGGGTGGGAAGGCCACATACTGGATCCAGAGGGAAGAAGCACAGTTCTCCATTCCACAGTACTATCAGCTGTGTGGTTAATTCCCTGGAATGCTCCTCCAGTGTTCATACATTCAAATATACAGAAAGTAAGCTGTAACTTAAAGAGAATTTAACATATTTTATTGCAGGCTCAAAGCTGATTGTAGCCAATTATCACCATTTTAAATATAATTCAATTTATGTTTACATGTACTTTTAAGTTATTTTGTTCCAAGTAAAAAACAAACTAAAACAACAAAACCAAAAACAAAACCAACCCCCAAACCAAAACCAACCAAGCAAAAAAAAAAACCAAAGCCCAACCACCCCCCCACAATTAATTTATCATAATGGCCACTGCTTCCTTTAGGACTCCTTTTTGTTGGTCCCAGTTTGTCTGAGAGTTGAACCTTTCCTAAACAACTCTTTCCAAATGAATGTCATCAAACCAGGACAATCATTATAATTGTTGTCTTCTTTTTCTCTTTTCCTTTTCTTTTCCTTTTCTTTTTTATTTTTCTTTTTTTCCTCTTTTCTTTATTCTTTTTTCTCTTTTCTTCTTTTTTTTTTTTTTTTACATTGGCAGCTTTAGATGTTATCATAGAAGAACCAAGCCTGGGACACTATGGACAGGTGCTGGGTGAGATTCTTTACATAGCTCTTCTGTGACAAGGCACCTCAAACCTTGGCCTCTGGCACCTGTTGTTCTTCTGGTTCTGGATTTCCCAGGGAGTTCTCTCTGCTCCCTGCATGTCCACTCCCTCTTGCTTTACTCCTGAACCTCCCAAGTTCTTGCCTTTATGCAGCTCCTGCAATTTCAGTCCTGGACTGGAGAGATCCCCAGCAGAATCTAATCTATGCAGATATTGATTTGTCTGTGGGTTAGGTTTTGGTTTGTGGGTTTGTTTTGTTTTGGGGTTTTCTTGTTGATTTTGTTTGTTTGTTTGTTTGTTTGACTGATTTGCTCTTTTCATAATGTTCTCTTAGAGACACAAGCCAAGGTCAGGCCTGGGTTGCAGCTCAACTTCCCACTTTGTGGGCAATGAAAAGAGCAGAACAGCAGCAGCCAGGATGGAGAAATAACACTTCCTTCTTCCCTCTAGAGCAGCGTAGACCGTTGCGTGATTAAGTACAATCTGCGGGATTTCAATGCAAAGACCACAGCCTCCCACTCATACACCATCTCTGAGATTATCTGCTTGCACCCACTATTAAAGGCTGGGTAAAAAAAGTAAACACAGGCCTCTCACTACTAGAATCAGCAGAAATGTTTTGGATTTTTGCACAGTCGTAGGTCATATGTGATATTATTATTTCTTAAAAAACTACTTGTGCTCCTTTTGCATTTGTGTTTTTTGTTTGTTTGGTTGGGTTTTTTTTAAGAATAATGACACCTGTTTGCTAGTGTGGAATGGAACAAAAAATTTCTTAAGTAAAGCCTATATCCAAATATTAATCCATAACTCCAAAGACTGTGTTAACTGTTGTGTACCCCAGGTGATTCTGGATGTAATAATCTCTACTTCGCATTCCATGTAAGAAAGCCCTCATGTAATGCCACCTGTTCTTGCAATTGCAAGTTTAATTTCTACCATAACGTGTGACAGTCAACATTTATATCTCATCTTGGCATTGGATATTTGACATGCAATTAAAGAGGACCCCAGACTGTTAAAGCCAGGAGCTCTGGAAGCCCTTTCTATACCACTTGAAAAGTACTTGCTTTTAGGGTTTGGGCCATGCAAATCCGCGAGCCATGATCCTCTTTGTACTTCAGACCTTAAATGGATGTTGATCCCATATTTTGCGACTAGACAACTAAAAGGAGAACCAGACTCCAGTGTCCAGTAGTGAAGGTTACTGCATTATCCCCAGGATCCCCTCAGCTGCAAGATTCGGAAAACAACTGTGCTGAGGTGACACATTTTGTAGCCATCAAGTAACACAATCAGGTCTCAGAAGCACATCACCTGTACAGAGCTTTACTGACAACACCAAGCACAGCGTAGGGCCTTCCCTACTGACAGTCACATTTGGAAATACACTTAGTGATATTATTATTTTTAAGTCTTCCTGAAAGCTACAGCAGTACTGGTTTCCTATGGGAGCTGACGGAAGCTGACCTCCCAAGTGGTTTGTGCTGTGGATGCGTGAACTGTGTCTACTCAGATGTGGGGAGAATTCTTAAAATGTTTTGCTTCAGTTTAAACCCATATTCTTCCTCTCCTTTACTGTTACTTTGAAATGAAAATATAGAAGGCACGTTTCCTTTGGTAAAAGGAAGTCTATACTTACTGTAATTTCATGGGCAAAATAAAATCTCCTCCTCCCTTCATGAAAGCTCTCAGATACTCAAAGCAGTCCTGTCTGTAGAGTGCTTATATGATTTTCCCAAAAGAGATTTTCTCTGTCTCAGTCTTTTGTTCAGAGTCTGTTTCCTTTATCTCATTTTCAGATCTAATTTTCCCTGGGTTTCTATTGCATTATATTCTCTCTATCCTCTCTCCCAGTCTCCAAGAGAAATGCAAACCTAATTAAAGACACATGGAATTTTTAGGCTATATTAGTTAGAGACTGTTAGAAATAGGAAAGAAAATAGGTTTGCATGAAGCCATGGGAAGTTGTTTCCAGGCTTCTTTTTTGGAAAAGAGACGCCACAAGTCTACTCCCAGCTTACATGAAGGAGATACAAGGATTATACTTCACAGAGAGTATCGTAAGCATGTAAATAAAGTGCATGGGAGTACACAAACAGGTATCTTTAACATATGTACCATTTTCTTTTTGCAGCTCATGTTCTGAGTGCTAAAAGCATGTGTGGCATTAGTGGTTTGTCCAGCAGGCAGTCTCTGCCACGTGACCAGATGCAAGCCCGTGCTATGACCTGACCTGCAGCTGTGCCTCTGGGATCACTGTGTCCACGGTTGACCATGGGGTCAGGACAGGGTGCTGCAGCAGGCATTCTGTTTTCCCTCATCTTATTGCTAATGCTGAAATAGGAACAGTGCCGTGTTTATACAATATGTATCTTTGTTGTAACAGAGAGAAGTCAATTCTGGCAAAAGGAAAGCTCAATCACACAGAAAAGAGGAAGTAACTGCAACAGCAGATAACAAGTTACTTTCGTGTCACACATCATCACCCTGAAGTTTCTCATTACTCTGACACCAATTTTGGTCCTTCTCTCTAGATTTGAGGTGTTAGAGCAGAATCATTTTACAGGACGCAGAGAGTCAGACCATGTGTGTCATCCAGCACACCACCCCAGCTGTCACAGTGGTCAGCAGTAGATGTCTATGAAAAAGTACAAAAGTGGAGTGAGACTAAAATAACAATACACAAAGTACACATGTCCAGCTGAAAAATCTAAAGTTGAAGATCTTCTTGAGCCAGCAATAGTGTCTCTGTGTTTAATAGACCCTGATGGGATTATCTACTGTGAGTTTGTTCAAATAGCTTTTGAATATTCTGCACTTTTGAACTTTGTTCCATATAAACTTTTGGAATAAGTAACATCATTTTATGACAATATGTGGCATTAGAGATTTGTCCAGCAGGCAGTCTCTGCCACATGACCAGATGCAAGCCCACACCATGACGTGACCAGAGTCAAAAATATATGTCAAAATATATCTCCGACTTATAAGCACTTTTCAGAACTCCTTATTTTGTAATTTACAGCCATGGATAGAATATACTTATTTTTTTAATCTCCAACTAAAGACTGAGCCATTTAAGGATGTACTGCAAGAGATAGTCTTTTACATCTTTGCAAACTGTTTTTTGAACTCCATGATCATGTACAGGGCTGGAAGGTGAAAAGCAGAACCAAATAAGGCATTAGGGTTTAAGCCTCTTGAGGGTTAAAATATATCCTTCAAACAGCAGTCAAAGCAATGTTGTCTTAGAGAATAAAGTACAAAAATTCTGCAGCTAGACATTAAACAACTTTATTGAAGTTGCAACATACCCTATTTCGGACAGCTCTGAAAGCTAGTGGTGTAATTTTGTAGCACTCCTACTAAATCTTTCACTGATGGCACATTAGCGGAATCACTGTGACTCAACTTTTACATTACAATCCTAATTTAAGAGACTCGTGACTTGAAATTTAGGAGTCCTTCCCACTGCAACTTGGTATACTTATTTTGGCAGTAGTGGTAGAGGAAACACATGAAGGCACACAAGAAGTTGTTCAGAACCTGCAGAGAGCAATGTTGATGCTTTAGACTAATGACATATAAATAATACACTCTCACATATACCATCATAATCTACCACTCTAAAGAAATCAAAATTCAGTTGTTCAGACAGCTAAGTCAGTTTCAGAAGTGTGAAACTCAGTGCAATCAAATCTTTTTTGCTAAGAGAACACACAATACTTCCTTTAGGCAGCTTGAAAAGAAAAACAGTCTCCTAGCTCCACTTTCATCTTAACAAAGTCTCCCAGGATGAGCAGCACCCTATTTTTTCCATAGCCATTCTAACCTAATTTTTTCTGGAAAAATCACAGCTCTTTCACAATGAGTTAGGGAAAGTAGCCTACAAATTATTTTCTGTCATAAAGCCCACCTCCATAAGAGGGCTTTTCTAATGGCATTTCAATTCATAAGACATTGGCTTAATTTTCCTTCTTTCCAAAAGCCAGGTTTATCCTCATCCTATCAAAAGATCCTAAACTTTGTCTATCAAGCAGCCAACAAGCATAGCACTTTCAAAGTTTCTGTAAACAGTGTCTTGCTAGAAATGTGAATGACTTTGCAGCCCTCCACCCTGTCAGACTTGCCCCTGCTGGTTTGGCTCTGTACTCCTTTGGCCTGTAGGTCACTGCTTCTATTATGTGCCTGGCTGACACTCAGCTACTGCTGCTTACGAAAGTCAGAAGCCTCAAAAACCTGCAACAGCTACATACAAGTGAATCTACCAGCTAGTAATTGGAATCTGTTGATCCTCTAATTATTTGTGCTTTTTTAAAAGGTCCTTCCTATGTTAAATATATTTTAAAGACTCTTGTTAAGCCTTTGAATAAGGATTTGTAGAATGTGAGGTCTAAATATTGGTGAATTTAGTTCTGTTCAGAGTTTTCTGGCAGAATTTCAGCCAGGCCTGATAATAATAAGCCCTACTCATCTTCTCACAAGCGTTCTTCTTCTAAGTCTTCCTGATACATCTGCAAACTCAACAGACTGGTATTGGCAGAGTACGGACACACATCTGGATCTGAGGTAAGTGCACTACTGCATACTGAAAAATAGAATGGAAAAAAATAGCTGCACTTCTGTTGTTCCCTAGACAGCTAACATTCAAAACCGTTTCTTTCTGCAATCACAGTATTTGTATTTCATTCTTTTATTCTGACTAAAGCAGTACAGCAGTTACCTTTCTGAACAAATTCCAAGAAGCTCATGTACTCCCAAGTATTTCATCCCTTGCTGTGCTGAGGATGGCTTCCCAGGCTACTACGGCTGCTTCTCTTCTCCCATATTTGGAAGTTGGCCTGCAGTACAGAGATCCCTTGTGGGTTTCTGTTTAAATTCCAGAGTCACTGTTGCACATTACCATTTCCTTCAGCTGATGTAAATCAAATACGGTATGAGTGAAAAATGTGAGGATAGGCTTGGCTAACTGCTTTGTGAGGGAAACTGTAATGAATGCAGAAATTTTGTCTCGGGAGAAAATGCTTCACAAGCGCAGCACGCTTTGCACAGTGTGACATTGCTGAGCCTATTGACTCTCATTGCACAGCAGTTTGCACACACTTTACCACTGTGTACCACGTTTAATTGGTGATGCTGACAGAGTGTGCAACAGTAAAGAATGACACACTAACATGTGAAATATAGTTGCCTGGCATCAGGGGCATTTGTCTATACACGGAGCCCAAAACCTAAATGGGAATTTCATTTCACCCCTGAAATTTTAGGGCATCTGCAGCAAACTTAGCAGTCTTTAATTTTTGCTTCTCCCAGCAGCTCCAAGACAACAGAACCCAAACACCTGCTAGTTTCAAAAAATGTTAAAATTGTTATTAATCAAATGTTATTTTTTGTCAGTGAACTGAATACATAATATCATATGGAATATAATAACTTAAATAGAAATGGTTTTAAAATAATTTAAGAGAACTAATAGTTTATAGACAAGCTCCTTTAGGACATGGATTGTGAACCTCTTGTTCCTTTCTCTGAATACATCCATGGGTAAACTCACCTGTGTGTCCACAAATCCAGTCCACTAACACTTGACCCCTACAGGAAAGTAAGGCAAAGCACAGGGATTTTCTCTATGTGTAAGAGATTCACAGTTTAATTCTTAATGGCTATGAATCTAGCTATACAGACAACTAAGACAAAGATGATCATGTTTTCAGTACAATTTAAAAATATCCTAAAACATATCTTATGGACATAATGTGTTATGAGGACAGTTTTTTTAAGTCCAGAATTGTTGCATGGATCAATGTAATTCTGGATTCTTCCCTTTGCAACAGGATAAAACTCCCACTACAGTCCTAATGATCTTTAAACCTATAAGTGGCACAGTGTTGAGCACACACTGTCCTTTCTGTGACACCCCTACATTTTTATGAGGAACAGAGAACAAAAGGTATTCATTCACAGAGCCATCTTACAATGAGTCTTACTGAATTTTCTGCAAATACAAGGTCCAATTATATGAAAATAACTGTAGGTTCAGGATTTCAGGGCAGGAAGAAGGAAGTATTTTTGTATTAGGTTAATTTTCTTTCTTTACTGTAATTACTTGAAGGGCCTCTGAGGTCTGGGACACTAGAGGAGGTTTAGTCAAGATGAATTCATGAATATGGCACAGATAAGAAACTCAAAAGTATGTCAATGTGATTTATTCTGCGGATTTATATTTCCACTGCATATGGAAGGAGTTTATACATATATACAGAAATTGGATGCTATCTAGCAATCTCTAAGTATTGCATAATTTGGCCATTTAGTACTTGCTGGTAGAAGTAAACTATTTCTGCTGATACAAAGTCACCAATCTTTAGTATGCATGATACATTAGGTAATCATTTAAGCCATAAAGAATCTGTGAAAGAGTTAAATATCTTCAAGACTATCCAGTAAAAAAGCAATTACATACTTGCATATATTCAAAGAGTTTATTATTACTAAATATAGTATTATTTAATTTTAGCCAGTAGCTTTTCCAGAAGTCTTGGCCAGTCTAAAGGCTTTGGCTTTGTAGTGAATTGGAATGTACACGAAATTGCAAAACCCCCTGAGCCTGTTCATTCTGCAGTAAGGATATAAATAATTTATGAGACTCCAAACCAGCAAAACATTTAACATTTCCGACTAATCTTACACTTACACACATGCTTTAATACTTTGATAAATCAAATCCAATATGAGGAACTACTAGGAAAGGAGTTGATACAACACAAGCACCTGATATAGCAGGAGGGGGAGGGCAAAAAAAGCCTGCTGAGCTGGAACAAGTACTGATAAACACGTAGCAAAAACAATACAAGTATTGCATAGGTCATTTCATAGGCTGATTGGATACAGGGGTCCTTGAATTTGAGCTGAACATAATTATATGCAAAAATACTTAATCAAGAGCTGATTGAGTATCAAGATGTGTTCTTGCAAGGATGATAAATAATGTAGAACTTACTGTATGTATCTCAGCTGAGGTATCTGTCCATTTCAGTGCAAAGTAAAACAGGGAAGCTTAAACTGATCAACAAAAGTGAGTAAAACCAACCTTCTCGTTTTTAAGGAAATACACAAAGCACATACAAGAAGTCAGTTACCACATCTCAGCTGGTAGATGCAACAGCTCTGTAAACTGCTTGATCACAAGTCTTAGCACTCCCAAAAAGCATGTTACTGGATAAGATTCACAGTGCAGCTAAGGCCATTTAAAGCTGAATAACAATATCCACAGGAGGTTTAATATTCTTAACTTAAATCATGTAATCATGAAGTGTTGGTCTCCTTGCAGTTCCTGGAACACGGCCAGACAAGACCCAGCACCTAATCTAGTTTCATGGCAGAAATCATCTATATAATGGCAAGGCACACTGACAGACTATTAAAGTAGAGTTACGCTGTCATATCTCTCTTAGTAACCTGCTCTTTCTTTCCCCTAGGTTGTTACTTCTTAGGTGTGAAATGCATCCTTTCTGTGTCAGTCACCTACACACCAGAGCTGTCAGTATAGTAATACCATTCTACAACAAACTCACGACACATTTAAAACTTATGTTTAACGCAGACACTACCACAGAAAGACAAAAAAAGGGTGATTTTTGGTGTTTTGTTGGTTTTGGGTTTTTTGTTTTGCCTTTTTTTTAACTTCAAGCATTCCTTAAATTACCCAAAGTTAATGGCTTGATAAGGGGGAAGTGCAGAATGCATTGACCTTACAGTCTGTGTCCACTGATCATCAGTAGCTTCCAATCCTCCAGAAGCTGATAAAAAGGAGACTCTAATCCTTAAATTTGGACATATGCTTAAATCTTCATAGGATCAAGATGGTAATACAATCCGGTTTATGCGATACATGAATATGGCATTTCTGTATGCTTTCTCAGGCAGCTAATCAGGTGTCACTCAGAAAAGTTAGAATTTGGTGCAGTCAAGTAACATCAGGTCATTCCAGGAAAAAGTGATTAATCACAGCCTAGTGCATTTGCCTAGAAAACCTAATCCTTCTCTGCTGTGGTACCTAATACTGAAAACAACTGCTGTAAAATATAGGTTAGTGCTTAGAGCTAACCAGACTTCAATGAAATATTAATACTAACAAAACACCTTGTAATTACAGACAAGTGCAAGTTCATGGAGCTCTTTGAAAACACTTCTGTTCCACTGCTCCGGCCACTTGCAACTGCAGTGCCATGTGCCCTGACAGCAGGATACAGAACTCTCCGAAAGATACCGTGGAAGAGGCTGCATTGCAGCTGCATTGTTTGTAAGCATGCAGCATTGTCCCTTTTTCTACCAAAGGCTATTACTTCTGTATTAATACATTTGACTTACTTCAGTGGGAGGAAAGAGAGGATTTTTTGCTTCATTAAAAGACTTCATTATGTGTGAGAAAAGGAGAATTTATTATCAGATCATCTGGGACAGAGACACATTATGGCCCTAAAGTCAGTGGAGATTCTTGTAAGCAGAAGTCTGCTCAAGTTAAGTTCTTTGCAGGATTGGGTTTCACTGGACTCACCCGAGTTCTTATGAAACAGAAAAGACACAGAAATAATGCCTTAAGAGCTAATCCTTTCATTCTAACTACTTATTTGAAATGCTAGTCACCACTGTAGTGCTAATAATAGATACCACTTCTTAATAATACTAAAACTTTGAGTGTGTGTAAAGGAAAGGAGATTCAGCATCTTGCTTTTTCTCAGCGGGGAATCCGTTGTTGTTGCAGGTGCAAAACCATACTGGAAGAGGACAAAAGAACTCATATGTTTCCACCTTGGGCTCAATTAACAGAAAATGTTGCGATCAAATTTATTTTTACTTTCTAACCATCTGTTAGGACCTGGCGAGTTAATGGAACTGCATAAACTGGAGAAGCAATCTAATAGCAGCAGCATAATTAATGTATAATTACAGATTGAATAGTACAAAGGGCAAAAGAAACTGATTTTTTTAAAAAAAGTATGTGCTGCAAAGGTGTTATTCATATGACATCAGTGAGACAGATCTGAATTCTGCAAATGAAAAACACTGTAGAGGTGGAATCTAAAAGAAAACAAACAAATCACACCAAAAAAAGGTAGTGTTGCATGTGTTGCTGTTAACTGCATGGAATTTTGCTGAATGTGGCTTCAGAAGTTAGCTAGCCACAGCACTAGCAGGCAGGAAATTTCAGTGATGGGCCTGCAGTACAGTCACATAGTACAGACAATAAAAATTGATTTTTGCATGGGCAAAAATTACACCAATACAACCCAAAAACTGAAAGAAACTCTTAATACTAACACACCCCTGAATACAAACATAAATGCACCTATTTTGGCCCTGTAGATGTGTGAGGTTTTAGAAGGCTACTAAAAATGTCTATCTGATCTATATTTTATTTTGCCAGTAGTAACTATACCTATTAGAACCACCAAGAGAGCCTTTTATAATGATAACACTTTTTTCTCTTTAAAAGATATGCATGCATGTGCATATTCCAACCAGAACTCGGTATACAAGATACCAGACTTAAAGCAATTATTTTTAATCAGAGATCTTAGCTTATGTGCAAGTCCCACAGATGACTAAATAGGTGTTTTATTAGGTTTGCACACTTCCACAAAATTGAATTTAGCAGACTATTAGTTCATAACATGGAGTAATTGCTTTTTGTAATTCCCAGCTGCTGCACATTACTATCCAGAAGGATTTTTGTGTGTGTACATTATTACTGATCCATAGCATGCTGAAGAGTCACCACTGGGAATGCATAGAAATACTAGAAATGACAAGTACAATGCTATATAGCCAATAGCTAACAACATAAAATACTCCTGTGGTGCACCGTTCAAGTAACTTAATACACACATTATTGCTGAGAGGCTGGTATTTTAAGTGTTTTGAATGCCAGTAACATAATTTGATTACCTGTTATCAAGCCTACAGGTAGACCTCTTTTCAAACAAAACTGGATTGTACAACATGGAAATTAGTCGTCTGACTAATCACAGGTTCAAGAAATACACACATGTAAACACAATTTGCAGCATATGAAAAGAGAACAACAGAAAAAAGAAATTCAGAGCTAAAGGTGTTGCTAGCCTTGCACAAAATCTGTTTTTTTAGCTCTTAAGGCCTACAACTTGTAGCTATCCCTGTAGGTCCAACAATGACAAGAAGTTATAAAGACAGATTCTTATGCACACCAGAAGCCTGACTGACTTAATTGCTCTTTCTCTGTGTCCCTGTGTCTGCTGGCAGGACTGGCTGTGTCCAAACACTGCACAGAAAGCACACTGTTTGCTCTGAAACACTTAGGAGTGAAAGCGAGCCTGACAGGAACATTGATTTATAGCTTAAAATAGCAGCACCAGGGCAGAGAAAAATACCTAAAAGCCAGTAATCATTTTCCAAATCTAATTCTGTGCTCATGTTATCAAGGAGAGGAAGGAGTACAGACCGCAATCCTGTAACCTCTTACATATTTTATTTCTGTGAGTAACTGCCAGTGTCACAAGAAACAGCACAGGCAGCGCCGGGGACAAGGCAAGGCAGTGTCCCATAGGAGCTCCCACCAGAAGTTTTATGAAAGCTGGCAATGGTATTTGCGGGCCTTAGGACAGCCCCCTCCCTAAAAAACGACGCTGTGAGGTGGCGGGGAGGGGGCCGCTGACCCTTGGCAGACAGCCGCCCCCCAGCACTGACTCCAGGCAGCGAGCCGCCTCACAGCTCTCCCCACAGAGCGCTGCCGCTGTCCCGCC
>NW_010182736.1:0-6481 GCF_000695765.1 Mesitornis unicolor
CAACCGAGCAATTCTGTGATTCTGTGAACAGCAGTCGTTTCCCCACCGCATTCTCTTGGTCTCCTCAGTTCTCCCCAGTCCCTCCCTTCCCATTCTCACAGCAACCAGCCCACGGTAACGGGACTTGATGCGCAGGCCACACTGAACACTTAAAATCACAGGGAAGCCTTTACTCCCTGCGAGGACACAAATCTGGTTTCTCCTCTGCGAGGCTGTCAAGTTCCATGGCATTTACAGAAATTCATTATTGCCAACACATCCATCCACCTCTCCCCCGTTACACTGATTTTGATGGACGGTTTAAAGCTTCCCAGAGGAACAACAGACTCCTCAACAACACAACCATTCAATATCCTGAAAAAAGATTCAATTTTGGTGCTCTCTGCCTCCACAAATCCTTCAATCTTGGTGAAGACAGGGACAATGTTTTCCCCACATACATACGTATGTACACACAGACACTTACCACAGTCTCCTTGCACTGATCAAACAGAAGCCATAGTAAATATGACAGTTAACTTTGGATGATTCCTCACTGATTAATGTGAATTTTGCTAATCTTGAAAGGCTGCTTTTCAGAGAAATGCAAACAGTAGTAAGTTCAGGTGGATTTATATTGCACGTGTACAGACACTGATGCCATCATGGAAGGATACCCAAGTCAGAGGTTTTGCAGTTCTGCACGCTACGGTGTATTTAATCCTCAAGAAAAACAAAGGTTATTTGAAGTATTACCTTAATATTGTAGGAAGATCACAAGGAAAGCCTAAAAACGTCCACCTACACTACCTGAGCATTTACAAGTTGCAGAATCAGGTTACACGGGAAAACTGCAAAACTGCTGTCAAGTCTAAAGACCCACACTTCTTTTTAACACACCTTTTTTTAACTTTTATATTTAGGCTTTACACAGCCACACGGCACAAAGTTTGTTGGGGAAGAGACTCCAATCTGCTCCTCAATCCCGTTGTGAAGCATGACTCCAGAACCTCTGTGAGGCACTTTGGACTCAAGCAAAAAAAGCCCAAACACGCAGGTCAGTTCTGCAGCATTTATATTAAAATTCAGAATGTCAGTGACAAGAAGTGAACCACAGAATCACAGTCACAGAAAATCAGGAGTTGGAAGGGACCTGGAAAGCTCCCCTAGTGGAACCCCTGCCAGAGCAGGATCACCCAGACCAGGTCACACAGGAACACGGCCAGGGCTTTGGGTGTCTCCAGAGAAGGAGACTCCACAACCTCTCTGGGCAGCCTGGGCCATGCTCTGTCACGATTAAAGAAGTTTTTCCTTTTTGAAGCACAATAAACACTTGGGAAACCATGTGATATAGATTTATCCACTGGGAACTGTGCAATTTTGTTCACTTCAGCTTTCCTAAAGTTAGTAACTTCAAAAATTCAATATGTCACTTCCCCACTTACTGCAATTCTTGCTTTATTAATTTGATTGTTTTAAAAAGGAATAATTTGCCAGCAGGTAGCTTAGAAACAAAGGTCTCATCTGCAATTCATTTAAACTATTCAAAAAAGTTACTGATATTGGTTTTAATGATAGATTTTTTACAAATCTACACAGTCTCACAGCGGTCCAAAGCCAGCGTTATCCAAAAGCTCCAATTTGGGACTGCTGAGGGGAACTTTTATGAAGGTGGCAAAAGTCAGCTACTTTAATGCATCTCTCGCTATGCAGCCTATGATGCCCAGATTATCTAGTCAGCAAATACACATTTTAAGTGTTTGAATAACACAATTGAAGTGCACTGCAGGCTGCATAGAAATAAAAGGGAACTTAATAGCAGCTACCTCTCTATATTCACCTTCACGTACAGCTCTTACCACTTGGCACGCTCTGTTATCTCCTGGCAGAGCAGGGAAACACGAGGGACCATTAAACAAACAGGCGCTGCTTTTTAACCAAACTTCCGCTCACTTTAGGGTCAACTAATCCAGAAGTAGCTTAAACACACCGTTTGTACATTATGTCCTTGCAAATACACGCTCCTGTAAAACAGGGTAACTGGTATTAATATACTCTCAGTAAACCTTTTCATTTAGGAATACACTATTCCAACCGAAGCCCATCGAAATGAATCTGGAAAAATAGCTTGTAACTATCTCGCACAATTTATATTTCACTAAATCAAAACGTCTTTCCAAGCATATTTTTAAAGAAGCGAAACAGCTGAAATTATCAATGACTGAATGTATAAAACATTCTTTCAAGTTACAAACCGGCGTGCATGGCCAAATAAATAGAATTTTTAAAATCAGCTGGACAAGGATCTGTGTGCACTACATCTCATTATAAAGAGATTTGTATAGTCATTTCATCAGACTACCAAGATTAGATATAAAGCTACTTTTCTCACTTGATGAGCTCCTCACTTTGGGAAATTCAAGTACTAAGTAGATCTTCAAGATTGCAGATGTGAGCAAGCACCAACACAATGTCATTTAACAGACCTAAACTGTTTCTAAAGAGAAAAACAAAGGGTGATCTATGCCCTGCTTGAGAAGTTATCACATTTCACAGAGAAAAGGTGACAGTAAGTACTCCCAAGTTTCCCATTCACTTTGTAAGTCTCTCCTCACTGTATCTATTACACGACTTTGGTGGTCAATACAGAGAGAAATGTGTTCGGAGAATTATGTTTTTGTCAGGCGCTCACGATACCAATCACGTAAAAAGCTGGGCACTATCAGGCACATAAATAATTCCGCTTACTTTAAACTACAGCATCACAGCAACCTGAGCAGGTATTACACTGCAGAAATCACTTTGCTGGATTGTTTTCCAGCTCTCTAAAATCTCCGTATCACTCCAGGCACCTCCCCTAAGCAAAGAAACCCACATAAACCTCATCCCGCGGCGACAATCAACTTCCACCGAGACAAACCTGCGTGGATGTCACCACCGGCCGTCCCCTGCCCAAATTCCTCCCGCCGACACAGGCCACGGGGGAAGCAGAGGCAGCCCAGACGCTCAAACAGCCCAATCGTACACAGAGAGCACTGCAGCACCGGCAGCAGGCGATCCCCGCGCTTTCAAATCCGGTGGCGTAGCCCAGACGAGCGCTGCTTCGCCGCACGTTTACCTGCCAGCATCGCTGCCACCGCGGGACGCACGCTACACACCGCGGTTACTACAAGCACACACAAACTGTTGCCAGGCTATGGACAGCGTCTCTCCTCCACCCCTTGACGCTGCAGGACACACAGAAAAGAGAAACAACCCCAAAACAGCAGCAAAGAAGCAAGCGGATTGCGGGCTGTGGGCAAGGAAACGGCCCCTGGAGACAAACTGTCAGCGCTGGCATGAAGCGGTTACTCCGCACGGCTATTCCTGGACAGGAGTCTCTAAGCAGCACCAACACTAGGAGAAACAGTTCAAATTGCTTGCCTTTAAATGTCACCTCGTGTTTTCTTCAGCTAAACACCTTGCAAATACCTCTGCAGCAACTGAAATCGTCCCCTGGTAAGCAAAAATTTCACACTGCCAAAGGCCCGGCTACAGAAGTGAAAGAAACACCAAGCTTACATTTTGGGTCTTCTCGCTTTACAACCAGTCTCAGCCATGTAACGTCTGATGTCACTGGAGTACCAGTATGTGGAAGTACTCTGGGAATTGTAGTTTTTTCCTCTGTTGTGCAATAGCCACGAGGTGTGGGATGCAGGGCTGCAAGCGCCAGCCTTAGGAACTTGTCTCCTTCCTGCAGAAGCTTAAGGGGATGCCCTGAAAAATACAGCTCAACTGCTTTATTTAGTCAGGAGATGCTTCTCAGATGGGAAGAAAACTGTGTGGGAGGTTTTGAAATGCACCTTCTCCTTCTAAGAAATTATTCTCAGGTGATCACACACTTCCAAAACCATTTAAGCTCTAATCAGGAGGCAGAGCCCAGCGCGAAGTTTTAATTGCTATGGGGCATAACAACATCCTACTTAACAGCGCAAAGGCTTCTACGACAAGTTCATTGTCACTTGTACCTCTGGGATTTTGGTATCTCCACATGAATTCAGTGGGATGAATGGGTTTTCTGTCATGTGCAATGTGAGCAAACCGAGCCCTGTGCTTCCTGTACAAGAATTAAAAAGAAGGGTTATTTCAGTTAAAGGCCTTCCTTTGTGTTCAAGCACTGCACTTGATTTACCATCTCCCCACTTTCAGTCAAATATCTCATAAGACAGTCACATATTAACACTTTTTAAACATTTTTCCTTAATAAAAGTAATTTTCCCACAACTCTTTGCCTTAACTCAGATGATGATGAACCTCTGACCCCTCTCATCATCTTATGCTGTAAAAAGAACGAAGAAATATAATTTAAGCCAATTAAGAAATCCAGACAGTGGGAAAGGTTAACAGAGCCTTTTTCACCTTTTTGAAGAAAACAACATAAAAACCAGCTATAATATAGTTTAGTTGCTGGGAAGTATAGTCCATCATCAGTCATGTATTGTTACAGAGTCTTGAGAGTAGAAGAAAATAGAAAGCAAACCGCTAACAAGTTCCAACTAACTTTAAAAACCAAAACCAACAACTTCCTCTAAAGTTTTCTTCTGTTCCCAAGCCATTATTTTCACTAAGCTACGGTAACATCGCCCTTTTCTGCACCCATTTCCTCATTTAGGTTTTTGGAGTAGCTCATTTGCACCAGTGCTGCCCATAAAACACTGAATTCAAGTGTTTCAAGAGAAAAAAAACCCAACCATATATCAAAAGTTTCAAGCAATGCTCTGACCAGGGATTAAAAAAAATGAGAAAGCTTAAACATTTCCAGTGTTATGGCAGCACAGTACTAGAGTACATACATTAATTTTAGTGATATGAGTTGACCTCTAATAGTGTCAAATAAAGTCCAACAGCAGAATTTTGCACTTGCTTGGCCTGGGCAGAGGGAAATAGAAGAAATCCAGACACGAATCTACAAAAAAAACCACTTCAGGCATAAATTATTTCCGCTAGCTTGGTAACATCGTGTTACATTAAAAACGGGATGTCCTTTTCTGAAGGGCTCACAGGCTATGTAAAAACAAAATATTGCACAGGCAAATGGTTACAAGAACAGTTTGCTGTCAAAATGTAGCACATCTCATTGCTACCATCCAGCAGAAACTGCTCCCAACGACATTCTCATCAAATAGCTGAAGCAATAGCTACACCCTCCTCTCAAAGCAACATGCAAAGTGCCCCCAGGTGTGTAAACACAGCATGGCTTCAGCAGCAACGGCTGTGAAGAAGGTGACAAAAGCTGCCAAATTCCCCTGCCCCAAAATTGCTGGAGAAAAACTGGAGCCAACTGAAAAAGCAGGACCACCACAGGAGAATGTGCTGTATTTGGGACTCTTGGATCTGCAGCATTCACAGAATCGCTCGGCTGGAAAAGACCTCTGAGATCATCACGTCCAACCATTCCTGTCTACCCCCTAAACCATATCCTTAAGTACCTCATCTACCCACTCCTTAAATACATCCAGGGATGGTGACTCCACCACCTCCCTGGGCAGCCTGTGCCAGCTTCTGACGACCCTCTCAGTAAAGAACTTCCTCCTTATCTCTAACCTGAACCTCCCTTGGCACAGCTTGGTGCCGTTTCCCCTTGTTCTATCCCCCATCACCTGGGAGAAGAGACCAGCACCCACCTCTCTACAAGCTCCCTTGAGGCAGTTGTAGGTGGTGATGAGGTCTCCCCTCAGCCTTCTCCTCCCCAGGCTAAACAAGCCCAGTTCCCTCAGCCGCTCCTCATCAGGCTTGTTCTCCAGAGCCCTCCCCATCCTTGTGGCTCTTCTCTGAACACACTCCAGAATTCAGACACTTCGTGAAGATTTTAAAGGTTTCACCAACACATTAGCAGCAGGCAAATATACTCAAAATATCACTAAAGTGAGAAGTGTCTTTGAGGCCTTTATAAACTTGCTAACCCAAAGTAAGACAGTGTGAAGAAGATGCTCATACTCAACATCCTGGCATCAACCTGGCCACAGCAGTGTGAATTCATTTGAGTAATGATAAAATAAAATACCAGATTGCAGTGATTTTAATAACTCAGTAGAACATCACTTTATAGAGCACACTGAAATACCAGCAGTCATTCTTCCAGGCCCATCACTGCTCCAAGACAACTTCTGTGGGTTTTTAGTATGGAAGGATATGTAAAAAAACTCCCAACTTTAAAAGTTAAATCAAACATTGCTTCCAGGGAAAGAAAACAAAAAGGAAAAAAAATACTTCTTGCTCTTGACACCAAACATTTCAAGGTATTCCCCTCCTCAGCCTCACAAGTGACTCCTGTCTCACCCTATTGGGATTTCCAACACTCGCCTCTGTTACCTCTCCGTGAAGAAACATCACTCATTTCTGCTGTGCCAACGCCTCTCACGGCTCTGTTATCTCTGACACACTGCATATGACAGCCAAGAGGAAGATAGCCTTGTGCTTTCGCAGATATATCCTTTATTTACACGGTTCTGCTCTACCAGCA
>NW_010182736.1:6547-6779 GCF_000695765.1 Mesitornis unicolor
CGCCAGCCACAGGGAGTTTTCCCCTCTCTCCACGGGAGCCCCACACACCCGCCGCCGCTCCTCGCAGGACAGACGCCGGTTTCTTCCCTCACAACCCCCGCTCACACCCTCAGCTCCAGGGTCCCGTCCGTAGCAGCGGGGGGCGGCAGCGCTGACGCCTCACCTCTGCCCGGGAAGCCCCGTCAGGCCGAACGGCCGGAGCTTGGGCATTAACCCCGACCATTTTATCCTC
>NW_010182737.1:0-268 GCF_000695765.1 Mesitornis unicolor
AGTATTGTAAATATAACTATTATCATGATATGATAATTACTAATTATTACTATATTATGATTACTATTATCATCACTATTATAATCATCAATGTTATTATTAATGATTACTTTCTTATTTACAGCCCCTCAGCAGGGCGACACCTTCACCTCAAACCCTTCCCAGCTTTGAAGCAGAGAGACCAGGGTGATTTGTGCACAGAGTGATGCAAAGCCAGCCCAGAAAAGCAAAATATTTATTCAAGATCACAATAAAAAATACAAGAGGC
>NW_010182737.1:777-4367 GCF_000695765.1 Mesitornis unicolor
CAGGTCCACCTCCCAGGTGTGGAAGCCGCTGGAGAAGCCGCGGGAGCCCAGGATGCAGGGGGCGGAGGCGAAGCGCTCGGGGTTCTCCAACAGCAGCTTGTACCCCCCGTTGGTGACGCTGGAGAGATCCTCGGACACCGAGAGCCACCCCGCTGCTGAGTTGGGGTCAAAGCTGAAGGGGACTGCGGTGGGGATACGGAAGCGTGTTAGGGTTTGGGATCATAGCGTCGTTATGGTTGGAAAAGACCTTTAAGATCATCAAGTCCAACTCTACCATGGCCACTTCTAAACCATGGCCCTCAGCACCTCATCTCGCTGGCTTTTAAACACCTCCAGGGATGGGGACTCCACCACTGCCCTGGGCAGTCCCTGCCACTCTCTGATGACCTTTTTGGGTTGAGCAGGGATGAGCTCATGGGTGGGCTGCAGCCCCACATTTGCCCATCCCTCACTGCAAGGGGGACATTGAAGGGCTGGAGCGTGGGCAGAGAAGGGCAAGGGAGCTGGGGAGGGGGCTGGAGCAGCCGAATGATGGGGAGCAATGAGGGAGCTGGGGGCTGCAACAAGGTCATTTTGCCTCTTTGTCCTCACATCCAGGGCTGCCAGGGGAGAGAGGACCACCAGGACCCCGTGGCTTGAAAGGGGACCAAGGAGACCTTGGCCCTCCAGGTCCAGTGGGGATGAGGGGTTTCAAAGGTAAGGATGCACATTCCTGGGTGGATCGTGGGGTCTGGCTGGGCTTCTTGGGCAGCAAACTTTGCCCAAGGCAGCGGTGGAGTCCCCATCCTTGGAGGTGGTCAATGTGGCACTTGGGGACATGGTTTGGTGGCCATGGAGGTGTTGGGTTGATGATCTTGGAGGTCTCTCTAAACCTTGGTGACTCAATTATTCTATGATCCTTTCCTTTTTGGGGACAACCCAACTCATCATGGGGAAACGCCCCCTCCAGGGCTTCCTTTTCAGGGTGCAAGCACCCCAGAGCACCCTTTCTGCTCCCCAAACCCCTTCCCTAAGCCCACCAACCCCACGCATGGCTGCTCTATGGCACCCACAGCCCCTGGGGTCGCCCCACGCAAAGGCTGGGCAACCACAACCCCCCAGCACTCACCGACGGTGATGGTGTCCAGCATCTTCTTCCAGACGTTGTACTGCAGCGAGCCCAGGTACTTGGCGACATCCAGGAGCATCCCCAAGGGCACAGCCTCTGGTTCCTCGGCCGTGCAGGCGATCCTGGGGCAGGGGATGAAGATGGGGCCAGGGCAGGAAGGGACTCACCCCAAGATGGTCCCGAATCGCCCCAGGAAGGTCCCAGCACCAAATATCCCCCCTCCAATATCAGGGTTTTAATGGTTCTCCCAAAACTTTCAGTGCTGCTCCCCCATCCTGCCCAGCACCACGGCCATGGGAACCCCCAGCACTTTCTGCCAGGGACAATGTAGGTTAGGGAATTCATTTGGGGCTCAGACCAGGCAGAAGACCCCAAGGAGGGGATATGGAGGTTCAGCCACCCCCAAACACCCTGCATCACCAGGCAGGGGACACAACGGGGACCAGGACCTACCTGCGCTTGCGGTTCTTGTGGCTCTGCAAGAGAAGGAGACACTGGGCGTCAAACCTCGGCTCAGAAGGGGGTCGCCAACAACCCAAAGGGTCGCCCACCTCCCTGCTCGCACCCCAACAGGGCTATACCATGAGGAAGGTGTAGTCGTCCTCCTTGAGGTCCTCCTGGAGCTGTCGGGCTTCGTTGAGCAGGGCCCGGCTCTCCTCCCCCAGCCGCTTCATCTTCTCCTCCAGGAAGCTGCGCTTGTGCCCCGCCTCCTCCTGCAGCTGCTCCAGCAGCGCCTTCTCCTCGCCCCGCAGGAACTCGTGCAGCTTCTCAAACTCCCTCTTGATCTGCTCCTCCAGCCGCACCGCCTCCCTCTGCCCCACGCAGGGATGTCAGCGCCTCCTTCTGGAGCCCCCACATCCCCCAAAAACCAGCTCCAGCACTCAGGGATCCCACCAGGACCTCCCAAAAATCACCATCCCTGCTGTCCCGGGCCCCAAATCTCCATCCGAGTCCTTCCTCCCTCCCAGTATCCTCACTCAGGGATGGCTCCAGCCCAAACCCAGCTGCATTCCCGCCCAGGGCGTGTACACGCGTGTAACACGTACGCGCACACGTGTGTCGCGTCGCCTTGCCAGGAGGGGATCGCTTCACCTGGTTGTGTTTGAAGATGGACTCGTAGGAGCGATGGACGGTCCCAAAATTCTTCGCCTTGTCCCGCAGGGAGGTCTCCATGTTCTTCAGCTTGGCCTGCGGGGAGGAGTCGCCCTCGTGAGCCTACGCCCAGCGTTTCCGAGGTGGAAAAATGAGAGTCCCAAACGCGGGAGGACCAGGTTAAGCAGGATCCTCCATCAACTCACTCTTCCCCTCCTCTGCCGAGGCCCAACGGGGTCAGCTCGGCTTGGGGACGCGCAAAGAGCCACCCCAAATTGCCCCGCAGCGAATCCTCCCCTGGTTTTAAGCCTTCCTACCCATGCGACGTCAAGTCCCTGCCTGTCCCTGCTGCCGCCGACAGCTCCTGGATCCCTGGCCAAGCCTTGCAAAACAGCGGCCCCAAGGCCGCTCCCGCGACGTTTGAAATTTGGCACACGTCAAGGGCAGCAGCGGCTGGGAAACGCGGCAGATCCTGGCAGGACGCCCAGGTGCTGGAGCTCTCCTCCTCCTTTTTATCTTCCTCTTCCTCCTCTGCCTCCTCCTCCTCCTCCCTGCAGGGCTCGGGGCGGCCTCCCCACCCCACGTCCCTCCCCGGCCGGGGCAAATTGTGCAACTCCCACCCCAAATACACGCTCCCAACCCGCAGGCGCTGCCGCAAGAACCTGCTGCCGCAAGAACCAGCGTGGCCGGATCCAACCTGGCCCTGGCTGAGGATGAAGGAGCCACGGGAACCACACCAAAACCCTCCGAGCATCACCCCAATGAGGGCAACCATGCCCAGGCTGCACCCCTTTCCACGCTATGAATCCCTCCCGATATTCCCGGGGTGTCCCCTCACCCTGAAATCCTCCGCTGTCTCCTGCACCGGCCGCATCTTGTGCCCCTCGTGCTGCTTGGAGCTCTGGCAGACGAAACACACCAACTCCTTATCCTCCAGGCAGAAAAGTTTGGCTTTTTCATGATGCAAGGGGCAGAGGGCGGTGGCCCGGCCCCGGTGCTTCCCTTCTTCCTTGAGGATCATCTCCACCAGGTTGTTGAGCGTGTGGTTGATGCGGAGGTCAGCGAAGGAGGAGGCCTCCTTGCAGACGGGACAGACATGATTCCCGTGCTCCCATGAACGGCTCACGCAGCTTTTGCAGAAATTGTGGCCGCAGCAAAGGGTGACGGCTTCCCGGAAAGGGTCGTAGCAGATGGGGCACAGCAACTCCTCCTTGAAGGTGGCCGTGGAGGAGGAGGTCAAAGGCACCGGGCTGCTGGCCGAGGAGCTGGATCCCTTCTCCATGGCGCTGGAGAGGGATGGAAGGAGGTTTTTTTGGGGAGCCCCAGCTGGAAAACCAGCTCGCTTCCTGATGCAACCGCCTTCCTGCACGTGACTCACCCCGCAGCTCCC
>NW_010182738.1:0-408 GCF_000695765.1 Mesitornis unicolor
TGGGCGGGGCTTGGGGATGTCCATCACCCTGGTGGGCAGGGCATGGAGCTGTCAATCATCCCAATGGGTAGGGACTGTGGCTGTCAATCATGCCAATGGGAGGGATATTGGGCTGTCAATCAACCCAATGAGTGGGGCCTGGATTTGTCAGTCATTCCAATGGGCGGGGCATGGGACTGTCAATCAACTTAGTGGGCAAGGCATGGGGCTGTCTATCACCTGGTGGGCGGGGCATGGGGCTGTCCATCATCCTTGGTGGGTGGGACATGGGGCTGTCAATCACTTGGTGGGCGGGGCTTGGGGTTGTCACTCACAGGTGGCAACGCTGGGCCGGAGCCTGGCATTGGAGCGGGGGCGGAGCCTGGTGGCAGGCGGGGCCCTGCGGGCACTGGAGCTGGCGGTGAGTGG